>NC_088882.1:28940614-29127125 GCF_032884065.1 Artemia franciscana | reverse complement strand
AAAATCAAACAACTGGCTAAAATCAAATTTCTAACTGCTAGTATGTGATTTCAGTGGCACTCCGCTATTCTAAGACTGTCATATTTCTTTCAGATATTAAAGAAACCGTGTAATTGCGCGTAACATACTGTCTGTAAAACAAGAAGGAAACTCTTGTAAAACTTAAAACGAACAGAAATTACCCCGTATATGAAAGGGGCTGCTCCTTCTTCAACGCCCTGCTCTTTACGCTAAAGTTTGACTCTTTCTCTCAACTCTACTTTTTGAAAACAGTAAAAACTTTAGTGTAAAAATCAGGGCGTTGAAGAAGGAGCAGCCCCTTTCATATACGGGGTAATTTCTGTTCGTTTTAAGTTTTAATGTCACTTCTTACTTTCAGTTAAAAAAAACTTATTTTTTATTTAATTTCTGAACGTTTTTTAGTTAATCCATGTTTTGATTTCGGCTCTCCGCAGATGAATAATTAAAGCGAAATTTGTATATTTATTTATTTGGCTAAATGGCTTTCCCATAGTTTTGATCGAATGATTTTACGAAAAAAGGAGGGGAAGGAGCCCCAGTTGCTCTCCAATTTTTTGGGTACTTAAAAAGGCAACTAGAACTTTTAGTTTTTACAAACGTTTTCATTAGTAAAAGATATACGTAACTTACGAATTAGCTTACGTAACAAACTTCTATGTTCGTATGTTTTTATTACGTATATGAGAAGGTTCGCCCACTCGTCAATACCTCGTCAATAACTCTTTACATTAAAGCTTAAATTTTGTCCCCTATTATCACAAAGGCCGTAGAATAAATAGTTTAAATTACTAAAAATCCTTTAGCGTAAAGAGTGAGGTATTAGGAGGAGGTGAAACCCTTATATGCGTAATATTTATTGTTCGTTTTAAGTTTTAATGCTACTCCATACTTCCAGTTGAAAAAACTTTTTCATATTTGTTTTTTCATTTTTTTTTTAAATAATGCTAGAAAATGCTGTGCCCCCTTTATGGAAACCTTCTTCCTCCATGACAAATTCCTCCATGGAAAATTTCTCCCACATAGCCCCCTCTCTTTAACCCACCCCCCTCCCAACCAAAAAATCCCCCTGAAAACGTTTCTACATTTCCCAATAGCCATTAATATATGCAAACACTAGTCAAAATTTGCAACTTGCAGCCCCTCCCACGGGAACTGTGGGGGAGTAAGTCGTCCTCAAAGACATAGTTATAAGGTTTTTCGACAATGCTGAATAAACTGGTTATCTCAGAAAAAAATGAGGGTAGGAGGGGGCCAAGATGCCCTCCGATTTTTTTGGTCACTTAAAAAGGGCACTAGAACTTTTCATTTCCGTTCGAATAAGCCCTCTCGCAAAATTATAGGACCACTGGGTCCATACGATCACCCCTGGGAAAAAGAAAAACAAAAAAAAAACAAAAAAAAAAACAATTAAACAGGCATCCGTGATTTGTCTTCTGGCAAAAAATACTAAATTCCACATTTTTGTAGATAGGATCTTGGAACTTGTACAATAGGGTTCTCTGATACGCTGAATCTGATGGTGTGATTTTCATTAAGATTCTATGACTTTTAGGGGGTGTTTCACCCTATTTTCTAAAATAGTGCAGATTTTCTCAGGCTCGTAACTTTTGATGGGTAACTAAACTTGATGAAACTTATATATTTAAAATCAGCATTAAAATGCGAATCTTTCGATATAACTATTGGTATCAAAATTTCGTTTTATAGAGTTTTGGTTACTATTGAGCCGGGTCGCTCCTTACTATAGTTCTTTACTACGAACTGTTTGATAAACAACTAACTCCCGGTATAAATAAATCTCGGGAATCACCCTGACCTGATGACTCACTGCATAGCTCATGGCTGCTTAGAAAGTGGATGCAATTTGATCGTGTTAACCCCGAACCGGTGTCTGGACTGGAGTAGGCAAGCTAATTAGTTTTGAAATCAACCTTGGTTGAAAAATTGAACGAAAAAAAAACAGTTAAGACTTATACTTAGAAAATTTCAGTGTGATCTGAGAATCTAATCAACTAAATTCAATTCATATGTAAAATCTTTGAAAATCTGACTGATCGAATGCTCATCCGTTTGCCTTTTACAGTCAGGGCTGCCAAATTTTTTTTAAGGAGTGTGTCATATTTTTTCCGAAAATGTGCTTTTTGTGTCATCTCAGATTCCATAATGTGTCACAAATTGTGTCATATTTTTTTGCAACAAGTGGTATCATATTTAATTGTTAAATCTTTATTTAGAGTTTTGAATATGTAATCTTTTCCAAATCAGTCCAAAAAGGAGTAAACCTAACCTTATCCTATTATCTTGGGATCATGGCCTTTTTGTGACGTCATGAAAGAAATAGAAACATTCAATTAAATTAATGCTACACACTATGAATTTGTGTCTAGGCGGCCAACGAGGCAAGTTTACATTTATAAAAGTTCTAGGGACAATCAATTCTGACAGCAAATTGAAAATAGACTTTTCGTATGACGTCGTAATCGTAATCGGCTCTATACATAATTGATTTTATTGGCTAAGCTTTTTATTAATTCAATATGTAAACCATTCAACCAGCTTCAATCTAGTATTTTTGTCATATTTTTTGGTGCCTTTTTAGGCAAGATGGATTATTCTGAAGGAAAGACATCTCTGAAAATTTGTAATCTTGTTTGAGGTTGGATACCCCTCCTGTACTCCTAGAAATGGGAGTTGCTGCTTATGCATACAGCTCTGGTAAACTGCATGCTGTTTAATTTTTACTATTAAGTACGTACCAGTTGGCTACATCAAATACTCAATCAAAAAGTATTCAGCGTGCATTTTGATTTAAAATTTCCACCTATGGCTGTTTTTTTCGCGTGGTTTAAATTTTAGATACGGTAATGACATCTGTCCTGTATTCTGCACTGTTTGTGTACAACTGCCACCGTTTGGCAGCACTATTCCCTTCCATTAATTTGTAGCTTTTCTGGAGGTAGAAAATTGAAATTTTACTTTTCTTTTATTACCATTTAAAAATCAAGACTAGGATGACAAAATATGTCATTTTTTTGAAAAATGTGTCATTTTTGTCGATTGTGTCATTTTTTATTGAAAAATGTGTCATTTTCGTCGATTGTGTCATCATTTCGTCTGAATGTATCATTGTGTCACGCAACATCAAATTGTGTCATTTTGACACAAAATGTGTCAATTAGGCAGCCATGTTTACAGTAGATATCTTAATTCAGTTTTGACTCAACTTATACCTACCCTTAACAAGATTTAATTTGTTTCAAGACCTAAGTTAGAATTGTGAAAACTCTTTCGGGTTGGCCAAGAGTATTGTCTCTTCAACGACCACACAATTGGTAAAACCCTTCAAAAATTGTTTAACAAAAAAATAATGCAAGTTTCTTCTAACATATATGAAACTACGGTCAGTATGTTTGAGTTTTAATAAAATGAGTAGAGTGTTTTTAATTCTTTTTTTAAAGGATTAATGATTTTAAATATTCATAAATGAAAATTTAATTTACTGTGTATTAATCGCAAATTTTTAATCATAAGAATAGTTTATCAACATATAAAATAAAAAGTAAGTACAGGACCCCTAAAGAAAGAATCAGTAAAGTAATGAAGTAATCGAGGGGATTTCTACTCCCTAGTTGAAATTCATAAGCTGCTGCGTTAAGTGTTTTTGACATGAAACAGGGCTCAATAGAATATATTATTTTAAGCTTAAGGCTAGCATGTAAGATCGTAAAAAACAAATATGTCAATTTTGGAATTACAAGCAAAGCTGGCAGGTTAAGTTTCAAATTCTTAGTCGTGGAAATTACAGAAGAAATATTACTAAAATCTAAATCTGGCGCAGAAGAGGGGGGTGGGGGAGATTATACAACACGTGGAGTAGAAAAAGTATAGTTCATTACCCCAAGCCTTCTTAAATAAATATTCTATAGGTAGTTAGGAGAAAGAACCCAAATGCTTTCATTTACTTTTGTCCTAATTACTTTAGTAGCAAAAATGTCGAGCAAAAACGTATGTTTTTATTTGACCTTCTGACCTAGTAAATCAAATAATTCGTGGTAACAAATCTAAGTACGGAGCGACGCGGCTCAGTAGTAACCGAAACAGTAAGAATTAGGGTCTTGATAATAGTAGATACATCAAAAGAATTGAATTTTGATATTTATTCAAAATATAGATTTCGTGAAATTTGTGCTTTCCACCAAAGTTTCGAGCCTGAGAAAATTCGCCTAATTTTCGAAAAAGGGGGAAGCGCCCATAAAAAATGAAATGATTTAATGAAAATCATACCATAAGGTTCAGCTTGTCAGAGAACCCTACTTTAGAGGTTTCAATCTCTTATATATAAAAGTGAGGAATTTCGAATTTTTTATTGTCGAAAATAAGGTCACAAATGCGTGTTGATTTGTTTGCTTTCCCCATGGGTGATCACATAGAACCATTGATCCTAAATGATTGGAAGAGGGTTTATTTAATAGGAAATAGAAATACCTATTCTCAAAGTTGTCTAATCAAAATTGTGAGATAGCCATTTTGTTCAACATGATCTAAAGATCTAATAATTATGGTTTTGAGGATGACTTGACCCCTCACAGCTTCCAGGAGAAGGGTTGCAAGTAATGCAGGTGATTTAAGCTTCTATTCCTATTAAACGGTCTTCGTGTATCAATAGTCATTCATAGGTAATTGGAACAAAAAGTCAAACTTTAGCATAAAGAGCAAGGTATTGAGGAAGGGGCTATCTCCTCCATATTCGTAATGATTTGTGTTTGTTTTAAGTTTTACGTTGCTCCTTTTTTTTAGTTGAAAAATCTGTTTTTTTTTTATTTAATTTCATCTTGCAGGACCAAAAGACTAGCATCTAAGGTCACAAGCTATTGATTTTATTCTGCCGTTCCATCTGTTTTTCTTTCTACCACACATTCAACCCCAGAAAAATAAATTAATTTCTTTCTCAAATTTTATTCGATTTCAAATACGACCTTTTACCATTACGTGGCGAAGGGTCGTGAAATAATAGAAAATGATTATGGGCAAATATTTTCTCGATTTTTTATTAGGATACAATTTCCCAGAATCTAAGGGAAATTTACTTTTTATGTTATACTTTAAAATTACTAAAAAGATAATTTCGTAGGTAAAATTTGTACTTTGAAATTTCCAAGTGGCAATAATTTCCCTCCTCTTCCCCTTTCCTAATGTTGAGGTAGAATCAATGCCTCTCGGCCAAGAGGACAACTCCTAAGGCACTGGTGGGAAAAATTTTGTGACCACCCCGCCCCAGTACTGCTGAGGACTACGAAAAAACATGAAGGTATATCGAACAAATTGTAATGATGCCGATAGAGGGTGATAACTTTGTGCACACTGGCATAACATATGCCATTAGTGGATGCCATCGGACAACCGCGCCGGGTGGAAGTTAGAAAGAAGAAAAATCCAATATCATGTGTGTATTCTATATAGTTCTAGATATTAAAGGGGTTGAAAAGATAAATATGTTATCACCTTTTTGACCTGTACTGGAGAACTGAAAATAGAAGTCTAGAAATATCTCCTAAAAGTGCTTAATTGTTAAAGTTGCTTTGGGCGACCTCATTCAAGAAAACGGCTGCGAAGAGTAGCTACAGCTAGGGCCTTAAGTGTCCGTGCTTGATCAGACCTCTTTTAAGGAAGAGCTGCGTTATAGTCATTAATATTTGTAAGAATGTCCATATGAATCTCCAATATTTAGCAGATATAAGCAGCTAGAAAGGGGGTTATTTTGTAATAGAACAGAGTGGCGACAACCCTTCCCAAACTTCGGTTCGCTCCCCATTCAGACCTGAGTTTGCCCCCCAGCTGAAATGCGGATTCTTCCAAAATCTTGTCAAAACTAAGATAAATCTTCATAATTCAAGCATCAACTGAAACAGACCAGTTTTTGAGTACATATTCACCTTTATAATACCATAAAGTACCTTTATAGCACTTTTTTAGTGTTAAAAAGTCCCTTTATTTGTACCAAATGTTTTTTTAAGTTTTTACAGTCATTTTCCCTTGATTTGAGAAAATTGGCCCTATATTTGCCCTCCCTCAGGATTTTGACGAAATTACGCTGCAGAAGCTAGGGCTTCTTACGGACTTTCTCAGAAAGTAAAAACATATAAAAACTGTCACTCATTCTTTCTCCTTGATGCCTGATATATATTTTCCTTTTTCTTGTTATCTAGAGCCTAATGACACAAAAATTAGGGGAGGGAGTTAAACTGTAATCAATGGAAGTTGTTTTTTTTATAAGACATTTTGTGTGAGTTGCGCAGATCAAACAGTTCGTGGTAACGAACTTTAAGCAAGGAGCGATGTAGATCAATAGTAACCAAAACTCTAAAAAAAAGAGTTTTATTAACAATAGATGAATAAATAGAATCAAATTTTGATGATTGATCAAAATATGTAAAATTTAACAAATATTATTGTACCAATCAAAAGTTGCGAGCCTAAGAAAATTTGCCAAATTTAAAAAAAGGGAAGAACACCCCCAAAACGCCAAGTGATCTTAATGAAAATCAAACCATCACATTCAGCTTGCCAGAGAACCCTAGTGCAGAGGATTCAAGCTCCTATGTACAAAAATGTGGAATTTTGTGTTTCTTGCGAGAAAAAAGATAACAGATGCGTGTTTATTTTTTCTTTATTTTTTTTCTTTACCTCAGGGGGAATCATATCGAATTAGCGATTGTAGATTGGTAGAAGGCTTATTTTATCCGGAATTAAAAGTTTTAGTGCCCTTTTTATCCGACCAAAAATATTAGAGGTAGCTAATTCCTCTCCTACGTTCATTTTTCCCCCAATTCACCCGATTAAAATTTTGAGATATCTTTTTCAGCATAGTAAGAAAATCGATTAATTATGTCTTTGATGATGACTCAAACTCCTACAGTCCCTGGGGGAAGGGCTGCTGGCTGTGAACTTTGCCCATTGCTTACATATAGTATTGGTTGCTGGGGAGTATACAGACGTTTTTAAGGAAAATTTTACTGTGGTACGTGAGAGGATCTCTACATGGAAGTATTTTTCATAGGAGGAAAAAAATTTTATGGAAGGAAATCAAGATTTTCCAGCACTATTTAGAAAAAGGATCAGAAACTAAATAAAAAAATAAGTTTTTTCAACTGAAAGAATGGAGCAATATTAAAACCTAAAAAGAATAGAAATTATGAATAAAGGATAACAAAGGGATTGACCCCTTGGTAGTACCTCCCTCTTTACGCTAAAATTGCTTTTACACAGTTAAAAGAGTTTATGTTCTAATTGAACAGTCATAGTGATTCTCAAAGAATGTCACACATAAGGAATTCAGACGAAACTAGAATTTATGAAAGGGGTCTTCCCTTCCTCAAATCCTCACTCTTTACGCTAAAGTTTGTATTGTTTTAAAAATAGAGTTGTGAGAAAGAGTCAAACTTTAGAGTAAAGAGCGTTGCGTAGGGGAGGGGACAGCCCCTTTTATATACGGAATAATTTCTGTTTGTTTTAAGTTTAATGTCACTCTTTACTTGCAGTTAAAAAAACTTTTTTTTTTTTTTTATTTTACTACCCGTACAGGTTGAACCTTGTTTAAGGAGAAATTTGCCTCCTGTACAAAAAATTACCTTCCTTTAAAATGGTTACTGACGTAGCAGGAGTAGTAATTTGTTTGCGTAACAAATTTAATTAGGGCATGTGAAAAATTGTCTATAAAATAGTTTAATTTACTATTTAAGAAATTTTGTTATAGCTATATAAATATTATAAAATAAAATATTCTGCTTCAGCAAAATTATTACTTGACACAAGCGTTACTCTAAAATATATTAAGTAAAATAAGTAAAAACAAATGTAGTTATACAGCAAAAATTTTAGATTTAAATTTTGACATTTAAATTATACAATAGTAATTATAAAAAAATTAATTTTTTCATAGGGTAGGGCACTCCATTTTAATGGTGATCAAGATGTAATTTTGGTGCTTTTGGTCCTCCCTCTTATGTCAAACAGTTCGTGGTAACGAACTGTAGTAAGGAGCGACCCGGCTCAATAGTAAACGAAACTCTAAAAAACGGAATTTCAATGCTAAAAGATATATCAAAAGAATCAGATTTTTATTCTGATTTTAAATATATAAGTTTCATCAAATTTAGTCTTTGTCATCAGAAGTTACGAGCCTGAGAAAATTTGCCTTATTTTAGAAAATAGGGGGTAACACCCCCTAAAAGTCATAGGATTTTAAAGAAAATCGCACCATCGGATTCAGCGTATCAGAGAACCCTATAGAAAAAATTTCAAGGTCCATTCTACAAAAATGTGGAATTTCGTATTTTTTGCCAGAAGACAAATCACGGGTGCGTGTTTATTTGTTTTTTTGTTTTTTTTTGTTTTTTTTCCCCAGGGGTCATCGTATCGACCAAGTGGTCCTAGAATGTCGCAAGAGGGCTCATTCTAACGTAAATGAAAAGTTCTAGTGCCCTTTTTAAGTGACCAAAAAAATTGGAGGGCACCTAGGCCCCCTCCCACGCTCATTTTTTTACGAAAGTCAACGGATCAAAATTTCGAGATAGCCATTTTGTTCCGCATAGTCTAAAACCATAATAACTATGTCTTTGGGGATGACTTACCCCCCACAGTCCCTGGGAGAGGGGCTGCAAGTTACAAACTTCGGCCAATGTTTACATACAGTAATGGTTACTGGGAAGTGTACCAACGTTATCAGGGGGATTTTTTTGGTTTGGGTGTGGGATTCAGGGGGGGAGGCTATATGGGAGGATCTTTTCTTGGAGGAATATTTCATGGGGGAAGAGAAATTCAATCAAAAGGGCGCAGGACTTTCTAGGATTACTATAAAAAAACAAACAATGAAAATAGAAACAGAAAAAGTTTTTTCAATTGAAAGTAACGAGAAGCATCAAAACTTAAAACGAACAGAGATTATTACGCATTTGAGGGGCTCTAAAAATACTTTAGCGTAAAGAGCGAGGTATTTAGGAGGAGATAAATACTTCACGCTTTATGCTAAAAATTTTTTAAGTAATTTCAACTATTTATTCTACGGCCTTTCTGATTCAGGGGTCATTCTTAAAGAATTGGGACAAAACAAGATTTAGTGTGAAGAGCGAGGTATTAACGAGGGGACCAACCCCCTCATATATATAATCAAAAATATAAGAATATAAAAGTTTGTTACGTAAGTTAATTCTTAAGTTGCGTATTTTTTTACTAATAAAAACGTTCGTTAAAAATTAAAAGATCTAGTTGCCTTTTTAAGAACCGAAAAATTGGAGGACAACTAGGCCTCCTTCCCCACCCCTTTTTTCTCAAAATCGTCTGATCAAAACTAAGAGAAAGCCATTTAGCCAAAAAAAGAATTAATATACAAATTTCATTTTAATAATTTATGTACGGAGAGCCAAAATCAGACATGTATTAATTCAAAAACTTTCAGAAATTAAATAAAAAAACAAGTTTTTTGAAATGAAAGTAAGGAGCGACATTAAAACTTAAAACGAACAGAAATTACTCCTTATATGAAAGGGGTTTTTCCTCCTCGACGCCCCGCTCCTTGCGCTAAAGTTTGATTCTTTCTCGCAACTCTACTTTTTAAAACAATAAAAAACTTTAGCGTAAAGAGCGGGGCGTCGAGGAGGAAAAACCCCTTTCATATAAGGAGTAATTTCTGTTCGTTTTAAGTTTTAATGTCGCTCCTTACTTTCATTTCAAAAAACTTGTTTTTTTATTTAATTTTCTTTAGAAGAAGCCTCAGACACCATACCCCATGGGGATCGCTGGTGCTGACTAATTTCTCCTGCTACCTTAAATCTCAAACGGAAAAATAAGATATTCTTATAGAATTAGTCAACTTACAAAATACAAAATCCAACTTAAATATGCCAATTCAGTTTATTTTACTAGCATCAGAGCAAGATTCAAAAACGAGTTTAAGATCTCTTGAATACATTGGGCATTCAAGCTCATGCCCGAGTGCCCCTGTATCTATGTCCAGCTCATGCTCCTGTATTTATGCACAGTTCATACCCTTGTATATATGCCAACTTCCAAATTCGTCTCCCAGTACCTATGCCAATCTCATACCCTTTTATCTATGCCCAGCTCATACCCCTGTATCTATACTTAACTTATACCCCTGTATTCAATGTCCAGCTCACGATTCTGTATCTATGCTCAGCTCTTACGTCTGTATGTAGTTTATACCCATGTATCTAATGCCCAGATCCTGCCCCTTTATCTAATGCCCAGGTTATACCCTTGTATCAATGCATCAAAAGGGCGAAAATTTCGCTTGGAATTTTCTACCCAATACTAATTTTTTTCATAATTAACTGAAAATATTGTTTATTTGTATTTTATCAGATCCATAAACACAGAAGAACAGCTATTCGAAGCTAAATTGCAATCTAATCTCATATATCAAACAGTTATTATGTATCAACCAAATGTTGAGTATCAATAAGTATCAGCTAGTAAAGATCGAGCCAGCTTAATAATAGCTGAAACTTTAAAAATTGATACCAATTGATACCAATATATACATCAAATGACAGATTTTATGCTGATTTTGAAAATATAAGTTTCATTAAATATAATCTGACCCATTAAAAAGTTTACACTTTAGATTTAGTGTAGAGAACGAGGTATTGCCGAGGGGGTGAACCCCCTCATATAGGTAATAAAAATATAAGAATATAGAAGTTCGTTACGTAAAATTATTTTGTAAGCTACGTATATCTATTATTACTAAAAACGTTCTAAAATAAAATGAAAAGTTCTAGTGGCGTTTTTAAGTGATTAAATAAATAAAACAAGTTTTTAACTGCAAGCAAGGAGCAACATTAAAACTTAAAACAAACAGAAATTACTCCGTATATGAAAGGGGTTGTTCCCCCCGCAACGCCTCTCTCTTTACACTGAAGTTTGACTCTGTCACAACTCTACTTTTTAAAACAATGATCAACTATTTAACTTAAGTCGTTTCTAAGATATTGCTTATACGCCTTTTGACACCATGCATGCACATAGTGTGTTTAGGTTTTGTTCAACATCCTTCACAAAATGTCATGAAAGCTACTGCATAATACTCTTATCCATTTTTGGAAACCCAGGATCGGATATGCCATTTCTTTCCCTATAGTGAATATTAAATGTTCGCTTTACATTTGCTTTATTACTTTATTTACATTCTATTACTTATACTTTATATTACTTTATTTATTACATTTATTTACATTCGCTTTATTACTTTAAAATGCACTAATTAAAAACCGACACCAAAGAGATAATTCCCATTGCGAAACATACTTACGTCCCTTGCGGCGTTCTCTCACATTTTCCTTTTTACTATCATTAAATGAAAAAAACAAGTTTTTTAACTGAAAGTGAGGAGCGAATCAAACAGTTCGTGGTAACGAACTGTAGTAAGGAGCGACCCGGCTCAATAGTAACCAAAACTCTAAAAAATTGAATTTTGATATCAATAGCTACATCAAAAGAATCGCATTTTAATGCTGATTTTAAATATATAAGTTTCATCAAGTTTAGTCTTACCCATCAAAAGTTACGAGCCTGAGAAAATTTGCCTTATTTAGGAAAATAGGGGGAAACACCCCCTAAAAGTCATCGGATCTTAGCGAAAATGACACCATCAGATTCAGCGTATCAGAGAACCCTACTGTGAAAGTTTCAAGCTCTTATCTACAAAAATGTGGAATTTTGTATTTTTTTCCAGAAGACAAATCACGGGTGCGTGTTTATTTGTTTTTTTTTTTTTTTTTCCCCAGGGGTCATCGTATCGACCAAGTGGTTCTAGAATGTCGCAAGAGGGCTCCTTCTAACGGAAATGAAAAGTTCTAGTGCCCTTTTTAAGTGACCAAAAAATTGGAGGGCATCTAGGCCCCCTCCCACGCTCATTTTTTTCCCAAAGTCAACGGATCAAAATTTTGAGATAGTCATTTTGTTCAGCATAGTTGAAAACCATAATAACTATGTCTTTGGGGATGACTTACTCCCCCACAATCCCTGGGGGAGGGGCTGCAAGTTACAAACTTTGACCAGTGTTTACATATAGTAATGGTTATTGGGAAGTGTACAGACGTTTTCAGGGGGATTTTATTTTGTTTGGGGGTGGGGCTGAGGAGAGGGGTCTATGTTGGAGGATCTTTCCTTGGAGGAATCTGTCATGGGGGAAGAAAAATTCAATGAAAAGGGTCCAGGATTCTCTAGCATTACTATAAGAAAACAATGAAAAATAAACATGAAAACGTTTTTTCAAATGAAAGTAACGAGAAGCATTGAAACTTAAAACGAACAGAGATTATTACGCATATGAGGGGTTCTAAAAATACTTAAGCATAAAGAGCGAGGTATTAAGGAGGAGATAAATACCTTGCTCTTTATGCTAAAGTGTTTTTAGTCATTTCAACTATTTATTCTACGGCCTTTCTGATTCAGGGGTCATTCTTAAAGAATTGGGACAAAACTTACGATTTAGTGTAAAGAAGGAGGTATTAACGAGGGTACAAACCTCCTCATATACATAATAAAAATTAAAGAATATAAAAGTTTGTTACGTAAGTTATTTCTAAAGTTACGTATATTTTTTGCTAATAAAAAAATTCGTTAAAATTGAAATTAATAGTTGCCTTTTTGTGTAACCGAAAAATTACATGGCAACTAGGCCTCCTTCCCCATCCCATATTTCTCAAAATCGTATGATCAAAACTAAGAGAAAGCCATTTAGCCAAAAAAGGAATTAATATGCAAATTTCATTTGAATAGTTTACACGTGGAGAGTAAAAATCAAACATACATTAATTCAAAAACGTTCAGAAATTACATAAAAAAACTAGTTTTTTTAACTGAAAGTAAGGAGCGACATTAATACTTAAAACGAACAGAAATTACTCCGTATATGAAATGCATTGTCCCCTCCGCAATCCTTCGCTCTTTACGCTAAAGTTTGACTCTTTGCCACAATTCTGCTTTTTAAAACAATTAAAAGCTTTAGCGTAAAGAGCGAGGGATTGCGGAGGGGACAATGCATTTCATATACGGAGTAATTTCTGTTCGTTTTAAGTTTTAATGTCGCTCCTTACTTTCAGTTAAAAAAAGCTAGTTTTTTTTATGCAATTTAAAACTTAAAACGAAGAGAAATTACGATCTAGATAGAAGAAGTAATAATCTGATTTTGGGCCTACACATAAGAGATATATTGCAATGTGTCATAAAAGATTAAATAGAGGCTTTCCACTCTCCGCCCGCTGGCGAAGAGTGTTGCAAAGTATTTAGCAACAGTATCCTAAAAACTGTTGTTTGATTTAAGTGTCAAATTTGTTTTTTACTTTGAGCACATATTTCTATTTTTAATTAATTCATGCTTGTTTTTAACATAGGGAAGACGAGAAAAAAAGGTCCATTACACTTCATAAGATGTTCCAAATCAATATTTTTCCAAAAATACTTCCCTCAAAACGTTATCACCAAGTGAAAATGTGAGCCTAGTTAATGGCAAAATTGAAAAATGTTCTATGCTTTCTGTTTTGCCATATTTGCTCATGTCCAATTTTTTTCCTGATATTTAAGGTGCTTTTACTTCCTAAAATATATCAGTTCAAGACTAGATTATCAAGTTATAAAACTTTAAAAAGCGGAAATGAATACACCCTCCACATCTGCATATAGGACAAATTTAAAGGCAATCATTGAAGAACAAGAAGGGATCATCGATTGAAAATTGAAAGTTCCAGTTCTTCTTAAGAGCAAATGGAATCAGAGGGGAATTATCCCCCCACCCCGACGCCATTTTCCCCCAAACCCATCCAATAAAACTTTGTGACAGCCACTTTGTTAAAAATAGCTCATACATCAGATAATAAAAACTCCGGGGTTGACAAAAACCCACGGCCCGGGGCAGGTATTGCAAGCTATACCCTGGAGGCATATATGGTTCTTATAGAAGGGATGCTTGTACAAACAATAGAGACCGCTCATTTGATTCAAAACCAAAAGTATTAGTTCACTTTCGAAGATCCAAAAGAGATCAGAGAGCAATTAGTCGAAAAAGACCAAAGGGCAGGTACTCCCCCTCCCACACCTTTTCCCTAAACTCACCTGATAAATTTTTATAGATAGCCATTGTGTTAAAAATAGTTCAAAAATCAGATAAAAGAGACTCCGGAGTCGACACAAACTCCAGAACTCGGAAACAAGTGTTTTAAATTATGCCCTGAGAGCATATAAGGTTTTTACACAAAGGAAGGTCGTATAAGCTTCAGAATGGCTCATTTGATTGGAAATTGAAAGTTCTAGTTATCCTTTTATGAGTTAAAAGGGATCGGAGTGCGTCTATCCCCCCACCAACAAACAAAAACCCTCTTTTCCGCAAATGCATCTGATCAAAATTTCAAGATTGACACTTTGTTTAAAATAGTCCTGAAAACAAAATTTCGGGGTCAACATACCCACCACCCTCCTGAAGCCCAGGGGAAGAGTTTTAACTTATGCCCTGGGGCATATAAAATTTTTATGGAAGAAGTGGTCGTATAAACTTTGGAGGAGACTCAAATAATTAGAAATTCAAAATTCTAATTCCCTTTTTAAAATTCAAAAGTGATCCAATTGCAACAAGCCCCCCCCCCCTTGCGAACCCCCTTTTTTTGTGTCTGATTGAATTTTTATATAGCCATTTTGCTCTGAACAGACCAAAGATCATACAACAAAGACTCCAGGGATAGAACAGCTCACCAAAAACTGGAGGCAAGTGTTATAAATTTTACCCCGGGGGGACAAGTTTTTTAGGGAAGGGATGGTAGAATAAACTTCGATTGTAAATGGAAAATTTTAGTGCCCCTTTTAAGAGTCAAAATTAACCGGAGGGCAACTAGCCCCCCCCCCCCCGTCCAAAGGCCTCTTTTTCCCTAACTGCACCTGAACACAATTTTGCGATAGCCATTTTGTTCAAACTAGTTTAAAGATCAAATAAAACAATCAGAGGTCAACACAGCCCCCTCCAGAGTCCGGGAGTAGTGTTGCAAGTTTTGACCCTGGGGCAGATAAGGTTTTTTGTAAGATGAAGTCGTATAAAATCGGAGGTGACTCATTTGATTGGAAATAGAAATTTCTAAGTACCCTTTTAAGATTCATCAAAAGTGTTCGACGGGCATACACTCTCCCCCCCCCCAACTTCTTTTCCCAAAATGTATCCAATAAAAAGTTTAATAAAGCCCTTTTTGTTTTAAATATTCCAAATATCAAATGACAAAACTTCGAGGTCCACATAATCGCCACCCCCTCGAAACCCCGGGGGAAGGGTTGTAACTTATGCTCTGGAGGCACTTAAAGCTCTTACGGAGAGGTAGTCGTATAAACTACGGAGGGGACTCAAATGACCAGAAATTGAAAGTTCTAGTTCTCTTTTAAGATCGAAAGTTATCCGATAGCAACTAGCCTCCCCTCACCACAAATCCAATCAAATTTTGAGAAGGTCATTATGTCCGTAATAGTCAAGAGGTGAAGTAATTAAAATAGTTATTCTTTGGGGATAGACAAAAATCTCCTACACTCCCCAGGGCAAGGGCTGTAAGTTATACAAGCTGTCCATTGTTCATATGCAAGGTTTTTATCGAAGGGGTAATCGTATAGACTTCGGAAAAGCCTCTTTCGATTAAATTGAGAGTTCTGGATCCATTCCTAAAAGTCAAGAGTAATCAAATGGTAGGCATCCCCCCCAAGATTTTTTTCTAAATGCTTTCAGTCAAAATTGTATGTTAGCTATTTTCTTCAAAATCGTCCAAATGTCAAACAGCTATGGTTCGGGTTTGAAACCCCCCTCTCTTAGGGCTGGAAAAAGGGCTGTAAGTTATCCTAGCAGCTCGTTGTTAATATATAAAGCTTTCCCAAAGCGCATCTGGTCAAAATTTTAAGATAGCCATTTTCTTCAAAATAGTTCAAAAGGCAAATAAGTTTGCTTCCAGATTTGAACCCCACCCCCCAAGTCCCGTGAAAATGGCTCTGAGCTAGAGAACTTACTTGTTGTTACTTTGATACTTTGTTTACTTTGATATCTTGTTTACTTAGATGCTTTCTTTACTTTGATTAGATAAAAAAAAAAGTTTTTTACCTGAAAGTAAGGAGTAACATTAAAACTTAAAACGAACAGAAATTACTCCGTGTATGAAAGGGGCTGTTCCTTCCTCAATACCCCGCTCTTTACGCTAAAGTTTGACTCTTACTCTCAATTCTACTTTATAAAACAGTAAATAACTTTTAAAAAAAAGTTTATTAAAGTTTGATGCTGAAAAAACATGATTTTGAAATAAGACATTTTATTTACACTTGAAACTTTTTGCAAAAAAAAAACGAACAAAAAATTAATTTAAAAACTTTCCGAAAAAGAAGTTTTTCAAAGAAAATTCAAGGCCATATTAAACTTAGGATCAGCAGATACATATACCTATTAAAATTCAAACTAGAAGCGACAAGAAGTTACTATTAAAAAAAATAAAACCCAAAATGAACAGAAATTAAATGAACGATAATAGCAAAAAACATACAACAGGTACTAATATAAATGAATAAATAAATCTTGAAACAAGTGAAACTTAGATTGAATACGCAAATCAAGTTTGAAACAAGCAAAAATCACTATAAACAAGAATTTGGGTTTTGCCTCCTTCTCTCACTGTAAAAGTCTAAAACCTACTGCGTTATTGGCGCTTTACTGAAAACTATATGTATGTTCAGCAGTCTTGGAAAGCACAACTAAAATCAGACTGAATATTTGATACATAATAATATCAATTGTTGAAAGACAATTAGTTCAAGATTTTATTTCGTTGTAATGTTTATTTTCATTTTAAATGCTGTAATAACTTGAAAAGATAATATTTATAATATAATTCGTTTCCAGGGAAGCGCCAATGACGGAGTAGGCTTTAGAGTTTTACAGTTATGGAAGGGTGCAATATCCAAATTCTTGTTTGTAATGAAACTATATTTGTCGTGAACAGTCTTGAAAAGAACTAATATAATTAAACTGATATTTGATGCATAATGACAATTTTTGCTGAAAGCTCATTACTTCAAAATTTAATTCTACTCTAGTTCTTATGTTTAGTTTCAATGTAGTAATAAGTACTGAAGAAAATATTTGTAATATAATTCGTTTTCAGTAAAAGCACCAGTGATTTAGACTTTTATTAAATAAATGAAAAAAACTCAAAATGTTGAGTTGCTTTGATGTTCTCATTGAAGTAACTCTTAGAGCTTCTTTTCTCTACGTGGATCAGTAGCGACAATTGTATTTATTATTACTGGTGGTGGTTTCATTTGTTTTTAGTTTAGTGTTTTTTCTTTTTATCTTGTGCTGAGGACGCTTAGTTTAGATACAGGCGAAATATCCGCGTTATTTTAGTCTTTTCTCTCAACTGGCCGCAGTCTAATTCGAGATTTTTTGTTGTTGTGGAGTTTTATCTCTCTTCGTTGTTTGTTGTCATGTCTGCCAGTTGGACTTAAGAACTTTCATTATATTAGTACCTGCTTATATTTGTTTGCTATGATAGTTTTTTTAATTTCTGCTCGTTTTAGGTATCGTTTATTCTTTAATAGTATTTTTTTTTATAATTTAATTTACATTAGTAATTGTTAAACGTTTTTTCTATGATTGTTTATTTAATTTATTTTCGTACACCCACCTTACTATATATTTTACTATATATATATTTTTAATTTCTGTTCGTTTTAGGTATCGTTTATTCTTTAATAGTAATTATTTGTAATTTATTTATTTATATTAGTAATTGTTAAACGTTATATATATATATATATATATATATATATATATATATATATATATATATATATATATATATATATATATATATATATATATATATGGTGTTGTGCTGAAGACGCCCCTTCTAAAAATCGTCGAAATATTCACTGATTTGAAGTCCAATGCCCTGAGGAAAGTTTCCCTATTGTTTCTAAGTATAGTTTGTATGGTGCAATTTTTTTTCTTGAAAATGTCTTATACGAAATTTTCATAGATAGTACTGTGCGATTTGTTTTAAGTTTTAAATTTATTCTATATATATATATATATATATATATATATATATATATATATATATATATATATATATATATATATATATATATATATATATGTATATATATATATATATATATATATATATATATGTATATATATATATATATATATATATATATATATATATATATATATATATATATATATATGCATATATAATTTTCATACTAAAGAACCTAACCCTGGATGGGTGCATGGCTTTTGTTTTGATTCACTATATTCCCGACTAACACGAATTCAAAGTGTCATAATAGCTCCAGTGATAGCTTTTCGTTTTCAATTGGTATGGTTATATCTTTGTCTGACCTTTGGAAACCGGAAGTGTCTGTTCACGAAAAAAGAAAAAGTGACTTCCTGTCACTCTCTTATCTTGACTATAGCGAGCAGGTGAAGACGACCAGAGTTAATTAACTAATTATAGATGAAAAAATCAATCAGGGCTTCCACTCTTAAATCTTAAAATTCAGAGTAAAATCTTAAGAATTTGGGGCTTTTTCGGGGACAAGTCACTAGATTCGTGGAATTTTCAGGGGAAAACAAAATGGAATTTTGTTGCGAAAATTTGGGAGGCCAGAACAGGTTTTAGCTTCGTTTTCAGTTTCAAATAGGGCTTGGATCCCCGTAATAAATCATAGTTGACTTTCAAAGAGCAAATTTTAGAGCCAGCACGCGATTGGAACCAATAGGTGACAATGCTTATTGCTAATATTGCGTTAAATACTTCAAAATTATTTTTAAATTAAAAAAACAGGCTAAATTACATTCTGAAACTCCATTGATTTACGTTTTATAATGTCTTTATTGCTTTATTCTCTTGACCCGAAAACGAGACTTTAATGTCTCTATTTTCAGAAAGATGATAAAAATGAAGCATAGAGAGGCAATAGCCGCATATAGGGCAATACCATGTGCAATGATTTCTCCAATTATTGAATATTCTTCGGTAAGCAGACATGAACTTACACCAGGAATTATGTAAAAATTCACCTGAAAGTAAGGAGTAGCATTAAAATTAAAAGGAATATAAACGATAACATAGTAAGGTGGACTGCCCCCTCTAAACACCAGAGTATTCACTCTGAAGTTTTTTAATAATTTAGCTTTTCATTGTTTTATTTAAACAATGTTTCGAGAGTAGTTCTTACAGAATCGGGACTGAATTCAAGCAGAAGCGCAAAAAAGAAGTGTTGAAGCGGCGAGGGGGGGGAAGCAACCCCAGTAATACATTAATATATTTTTTTTCGTTTTAATGTTGCTCTTTTGGCCTACTTTCAGATGAAAAAAAAGAATTTATTATTTTATTTCAAATGTTTTTTTAAAAATGCCAGGAAATCCGGCTCCACCTTCACCGAAAATCCCTCCTCTCCCCGGAAATATCTTCTAGACAATTCAGTCCCGTCAAAAATTTATCCCTGACAATTACCCTTAACATCTCCACGCGTAAGATTGGGTCAACAATGAGCAAGTTAAAACAAATAAAAAAATTGTTTAGGAATTCTGGCAAATCACCCAAGTGTACAATTTCCCCTCAAAATTTCATCCCTGGAAACCTCCTTCCCCATGGAATGTTCTCCCTGCGGAAAATACGTGCATTATTCTTCGGAATGGCCAAATTTTTCTTGTGGGTTTTCAACATAGCATGGTTCGTCAAATCATTATTTCCCTTACGGTAGCTCAGTTCAGCATTACATCATTAGCAAATTACCGAATCACACTTGAATAATTAAAACGAAATTTGCACCTTAATTTTTTTTTGATTAATGACCTTCATATATTTTGGTTCGGCCGATTTTGATTAAAAAAAGGGGCGTTGGAGCCTAGTTGCCCTCCAATTTTTGGTAACTTCAAAAGGTAACTTAGTAATATTTAGTAATATTTATTTAATATTTAGTTAATATTTTTAGTAATATTTAAATTAGTAATAAATATAAATAAATTACAAATTAATTTACGTAACGAATTTGTATATTTGTGTGTTTTTATTACATATATGAGCGGGTTTGCCCCCTCGTCTGTAACTTGCTCTTTACACTAAAGCTTAAATTTTGTCCCAATTCTTTAAGAATGACAAAGACCGTAGAATAAATAGTTGAAATTGCTAAAAGTACTTTAGCGTAAAGAGGAGGAGATGAAGCCCTTATATTCATAATAATTTCTGTTCTTTTTAAGTTTTAATGCTGCTCCTTACTTTCAGTTGAAAAACTTTTTCCTATTTATTTTTTATTGTTTTTGTTTAAATAATACTAGAAAATCCTGAGCCCCATTCATGGAATTTCACTACCACCTTGACACATTCCTCCGAGTAAAGATCCTTCCACGTAGCTTCCTCCCCTCAACCCCCCCCCCAACAACAAAAAATCCCCCTGAAAACGTCTTTACACTTCCCAATAACCATTACTGTATGTAAACACTTGTCAAAGTTTGTAACTTGTAGCCCCTCCCTGGGAACTCTGAGGGGGTTTAAGTCGTCACCAAAGACATCTTATTATGTTTTTCGACTATGCTGAACAAAATGGCTAACTCAAAATTTTGATCCATTGACTTTTGGGAAAAAATGAGCTTGGCACGGGGCCTAGCTGACCTCCAATTTTTTTGGTCATTTAGAAAGGGCACCAAAACTTTTCATTTCCATTAGAATGAGCCCTCTTACGACATTCTAGGACCACTGTCACCCCTACCGTCAATACGATCACCCCTGGGAAAAAGAAAAAAAAACAAATAAACACGCACCCGTGATCGAACTTTTGGCATAAGATACGAAGTTCCACATTTTTGTAGATAGGAGCTTGAAATCACTACAGTGGGGTTTTTTGTTACGCGGAATGCGATGGTGTGATTTTCGTCAAGATTCTATGACATTTAGGGGGTCTCTCCTAAAAGTCATCTATTTTCCAAAATAAGGCAAATTTTCTCAGGCTCGTATCTTTTCATGGGTAAGGCTAAATTTAATTCTTTTAATGTATCTATTAGTATTGAAATTCAGTTTTTTAGACTTTTGTTTACTATTGAGCCGTCGCTCCTTACTACAGATCACTACAAGGAACTGTTTGAAAATATAGAATTTTGTATTTTTGAGAGAGGAAAGATTACGGATGCATGTTTATTTTAATTTTTTTCTCAGGGATCATCGTATTGACCCAGTGGTCCTAGAATATCGTAAGAGGGCTAATTCTAACTGAAATTAAGAGTTTTAGTGTCTTTTTAAGTGAACAAAAAATTGGAGGGTAACAAGGCCCCCTCACACGCTCATTTTTACTATTTTGCCATTATGTTCAGCATAGTTAAAATATCTAATAACTATCTCTTTGAGGACCACTTAATCCCCCAAAGTCCCCAGCAGAAAGGCTGCAAGTTATGAGCTTTGTCCATAATTTACATATCGTGTTGGTTATTGGGAAGTACACTGGCGTTTTCAGAGGGGATTTTTCGGGTGGTGGGGGGGGGGAGATCGGGAAGAGGGAGTTACGTGAGAGGATTTTTCCACGGAGAAATTTACCATGGTGAAGTAAATTTCCATGAAGGGCGCGCTGGATTTTCCAGTATTATTTAAAAAAAAGGAGAAATTAAACAAATAAGTTTTTTAACTGAAAGTAAAGAGCAACGTTCAATCTTAAAAAAACGAAAGTACTACAAATATGAGGTTGTTTTTCTCCTCCTCAATACCATGCTCTTTACGCTAAAGCATTATTATTATTTTCAAAAGAGCTATTTATTTTAATTAAATGATGTTTGTTATCCAGGGGCCATTCCTCTGGAATTGGAACAAAATTCAAACTTTAGTGTAAAGAGCGAGGTATTTATGTGGGGCTGATCCCTCTCATATACGCAATGAAAATATATCAGCATAGAAGTTCGCTACGTAAGTTAATTTGTATGATACATATATTATTACTAATAAAAATGTTCGTTAATAAAATTAAAAGGTCTAGTGGTCTTTTTAAGAAACAAAAAATTCGGATTGTCACTATGCCCCCTTCCCCACCCCCTTTTTCTCAAAATTGTTATTTTGAAATTAGACAAAATTTAGACAAAAAGTTAAATTAATATGTAAATTTTGTTTTAATTATTCATGTACTAAAAAACGATCAGAAATTAAATAAAAAAAACTTTTTTTTAACTTTAAGTAAGGAGCGACATTAGAACTTAAAACGAACAGAAATTATTTCGTATATGAATGGGACTATCCTTCCTCAATGCCCCGCTCTTACGCTAAATTTTGACTTTCTCACAACTCTACTTTTTTAAACAATAAAAAAAAACTTTAGCGTAAAGAGCGGGGCGTTGAGGAGGGAACAGCCCCTTTCATATACGGAATCATTTCTTTCGTTTTAAGTTTTAAGGACACTCCTTACTTTCGGTTAAAAATAAAACTTGTTGTTTAATTTAATTGCTACCGGAATCAAAGTAATCCGCATGAAAATTTTCCGTTAAATCCTCGAATTAAATCCCGAGTTAAATCTTCCGTTTAAATCCCCTATTCCCCAACCTTGTAAATAGTCTGTACCTGAATTTTCCCTGATTAGGGGGAATCAGGGGGGCTCAGTTTTTACGGTAGGAAGATTGTATATAGAGATAGTTCTTAAGAAGAAACATTTTCCTTAATTCTTTTGTTTCCATCTCAGAATTAGTCTTCATACAGGGTAACTAGTTGTTCAAGCATTAGAAGTTATAAAGGTATTCTTTTATTTGAGCAGAATATATTTTCCGTAAAATTTTTCATCACCTAACTAAAAGCATTGCAAGACCGTGAAAGGATCCAAATCCGGCGCTGTCCCCCAGTTTCCATGAATTGACGCTTTTTATCAATACCAGTGGTGTCGACTGGTGGATTGACAATTTTCATTTCAAATAAGGGTGTTTTTGGGGTATTTTTGTAAAAGAAAGTGAAAAAACAAGAGAATCGCTCTCTCTGGATTTCAAAAAATACTTTTCTCTGTCCCCCACCCCCATAATTGCCGTGAATTAACGTTATTCATCAATGCTGGTTCCGATCATTGTCGGCTAAAGGGCCAAGAGAATATATCTCTGATTTAAGGTGTCATCTTTTCTAATTTTCGCTTTTTGAGTGACAATTTTGTCCAAGTCTTGATTGGAAAATTTTCCGTTTACCATTTTAAATTTCGAGATAAACTTTGATATTATGGGAAATGTTTCGTACTGTTCACAAAAATCTAAAGACAAACTGATAAATTAATTGAATGTTATTTGGGTATTGCAACCGAAATAAATTGTGTGACAAACTTTGTTACTCGTATTCTAATTATACCTTTGACAATCCTTGTAGAATTTTCACCTCTCGGCCTTTTTGGATAAAATCAAAGTGTAGTATCTGTTCTTATCAGTTTACTATCTGATACGACCCCTACATGGGGCCCGGAATATTAAACTGATTTTTGGAAATCGCAGGGATGTTGGGGATGCTTCTCCGCCCCCTTTTCGCGTTGGCACGGTATTGACGTACATCCGGGATCGACGCACACCTTTCGAGGGAAAACCAAAGTCCATGAACCTTAATCAATTGTATGTATAATACGTTATTCAAAGTCCATATATTCCACATTTTGTCCATATTGTCCACATTCATCTCCATCTGAAAACCTCATGAGGTAGTAACTTCAAAACCACACTCACAAATACAGACATGAGATTTTTCTCCACTCTAACTGTTTAGTTTTATATTTTCAAGCACGAATCAATATGACTTCTGCTCTTGAAACAAAACTACTTTTTACACAGTTTCAATAAACACTAATATCGAAATTTCGGCATCAGCCGCATATATATGGAAAACCTTTAATTCAAGGAAGGAAATTTTCTCTACAAGATATTTTTCCTGCATTCCTCCTCCTAGATTCAAAAAAAATCTCTTCATGGTATTATCATTGAAAAAGGGCTTGTTTTTTTTCTTTGTATTTTTGTTAAAGAAATTGAAAAGACTTGAAATTGAGAGTTTCCCCTCCCTGGAATCTGGAAAATACTCTTTCGCTTCCTCTCCCTTTCCTCTTGGGCTGTGTTTAGAAATCTATTTTGAAGAAGGGATACAAAAAAATAAAAAAATAAAACATAAAACCCATCGGAACCTTGTTTAAATGCATTGCGCTATGTTTTAACAAGTCTGACAAAAATATCGGGGATTAGCTCACTGGGTCCAGCCTTGTCCCCTAGTTTCCATGAATTGATGCTTTTTATCAATACCAGTGGTGTCGACTGGTGGATTGACAATTTTCATTTCAAATAAGGGTGTTTTTGGGGGTATTTTTGTAAAAGAAAGTGAAAAAACAAGAGAATCGCTCTCTCTGGATTTCGAAAAATACTTTTCTCTGTCCCCCACCCCCATAATTGCTGTGAATTAACGTTATTCATCAATGCTGGTTCTGATCATGGTCGGCTAAAGGGCCAAGAGAATATATCTCTGATTTAAGGTGTCATCTTTTCTAATTTTCGCTTTTTGAGTTACAATTTTGTCCAAGTCTTGATTGGAAAATTTTCCGTTTACCATTTTAAATTTTGAGATAAACTTTGATATGATGGGAAATGTTTCGTACTGTTCACAAAAATCTAAAGACAAACTGATAGGTTAATTGAATGTTATTTGGGTATTGCAACCGAAATAAATTGTGTGACAAACTTTGTTACTCGTATTCTAAGTATACCTTTGACAATCCTTGTTGAATTTTCACCTCTCGGCCTTTTGGCTAAAATCAAAGTGTAGTATCTGTTCTTATCAGCTTACTATCTGATACGACCCCTACATGGGGCCCAGAATATTAAACTGATTTTTGGAAACCGCAGGGATGTTGGGGATGCTTCTCCGCCCCCTTTTCGCGTTGGCACGGTATTGACGTACATCCTGGATCGTCGCACACCTTTCGAGGGAAAACCAAAGTATAATACGGTATTCAAAGTGAAGAAAAATCCTGCCGTTAGTTACTTAGTCCTTGAATATATTGTCAATCATTTTTTTCCATATGAAAAAAAGAAGAAACACTGTATAAAATTTACAAACATTAATGGTGAAAAAGCCAATGAGTAGACGCCATAATTAATTTAAAGTGCCCAAGCTGGATCCAATGTCCCCATGCATCTTTATCGAAAATAGTTCGTAATTATAAACTGCTGAAATTTAAATTGAACCAATATTCGATAAAATTGCTAAAGTGATTGTTTTTGGCCTCAGGCGGCTTGGTTCTGCGGTGAGTCGTTGATAGTAGTAATGACTAAAGCCCCCCTATGATTGTTAGAGAGAAAATAATTGGCAAAGTCAGTAGAACGGTCACTGGGGTCTCAGAAATTAAAGTTTCGACTTTTCAGTCAAATTGATAGGAGAATGAGAAACCCCTGATTTTCTTTTCTCAAAAAGGTAAACTTAATTCACTGCTGTGAAAAAAGTTTTGTAAAGCTGCATCTGTTTAATAAATTAGAGTTTCTGAGTGGCGTAACTGAGTGGTCCAAACGTGGGTAACTCAACAGCGTAATTTTTGGTAGTGGGGGACTGCGTTCGCGCGGACTCCTGCCCACACATTGAAAAGGTTTCTTTCTTTGGGCCCGCACTATGTTGCAATTTCGTGATTTGAACGAAAAACGTATACAAATTAATAATGTTAAGACCAAATAAATTTGATAATTGGGTCCTATTGAAGAAATTAATTTCCTGACAAGCTGACACGTTTGAAATAATACGGAGAGAGTTGAGCGTATACTTCGCAGAAAAAGGTTCTGGAATTTTCTCCAGAACATGTTAGTTTGATTGTAACATATCAAACTAAGAATTCCTTCCCTACCGCTAAGCTTCTTGGAATATTTTAATAGGGGGGCCTTTGGCTACAGCAATTGATCGACCATTCAGCTGCATTACAATTATTTTTGGGCCTGATTACTGAATATTTATGTTATTTTCTGCGGATGTAGTTCTAGTAGTATGTCATTAAAGTTGCCCATGAATTGCAGTTCATTGAATATGTTTTCGCATCATATGATTTTTGGCCCGTATTTGCTTGATTGAAAATTGAATTTCTTATTGCTTTCGAACCTTATTAAAAAAAACCACGAGGATATACTAGGATTTATTTTACATACCCAAGTCAACCTTAGTAATTTTAATAGCTCTGGCTTCTCCTCAGATCGAGTTAATCTTTCACCTTTTACTGAAGATCACCCTGGGGAGGGGCACTTGATGAGTTTTAAAGAATTTTTGAAAGCCGAAAGGCAGACTAGTCTACACTATTGATGTATGTTTTAATATTTCAAGATTAATATTTCAAGGTTTGGTGCAATAGCGTGCCAAGTCCTACCTAGGCGTTCTAGACCTTACATATCCCCAATATACAGACTGTCAGTTTTTGATTTTGTATAACAGAGAGTCCTTGTGAACCGGAAGGAGGGTTGGGGTGATTTCTTTTATCCGTGTACCCTTATTCACAGGTAAAGAAACATGAAAAAAAGATCAATTTTCATTGATCATGGTAAGCTGAATATTCTTCAGAATTTTTAATTATTAAGAAAAGGAACGTACCAATTATTTTTTTGGCGTCTGAAATAATTTATACACATTTTATGAAAGTAAATAGAATTCCTTCGATGCTAACTGGAGTTGCTGTTTACACAACTTTAAAACAGGAAGCTTAGAGACAAGTAGAATAAAATTGAATTAAGAACTTTATTTTATTTTTAATATCAAGAATTTCCCTCTTCAAACAATCCCAAAATGATATGGAATGACACAGGCTAGTTATTAATGCACTTGATATCAAATGAGGAAGATTAGTCCAATTATGCTAAAAATTCAAACACGCAAAAAAATATACATTATTACGCAAGTGGTAGAGAAAAGCGAAATCCAGAAAACAAGTAAACAAGAAAAAAAATGAAAGAACAGCAAAAATATGAAGAATTCATAACCAAATAAAAAAAGAAAAAAAAGAAAATAAGAGAAAAAATAAAAATAAGCAAAAACCGTAAGAAAACAAGTAAAAAAAACGAGAAATTAGCAAAAATATGCAAAACACATAAGAAAACAAGTAAGCAAGAAAACGAAAAAGGAACACAATGAAAATAAGAGTCATCGAAGATAAGACAACCATGTGATGGAAATTGAAAAATAACATTTGATCTAAAATTTTCAGACCTCCATATCTATAATTTTCTGGAAAGTATATTGCTTTAAAGATTGGAAGGGGTAGAGGGGGGGGGATAATTTTGCCTAAATAGAAGAATACAAGTGCAAAAATTGTTGAATTTCAAATGCGTTCAAGAGTTCAAAATAATTTGAAAACAAAGATTTTAGTGCACTCTTTAGTATTACACAACAAGGAATCAAAAGTCTTAACAATATGACTAAGTACAAAAATAAAACATTTGAGATTCTTGTTGTGCCCCCCCTATTCGTTGCTTATATTTTTATTACTACCTTATTCTATTGGCATGGTGATGCTGCATTTGATGCTTTTTTTGTAATGTCAAATGCCACTGAAGAGTGTCGTACAAACAGTGGACAAATAAGTATTAATTAAGGATTGCAGCTTCGTTTGTTTGAGTAAATGGAAAATTGTTTTTTAGATTTAATTGTAAATTTTGAGCAATTCACTTTTACAGTACTTATTATTATTCAGTGGTGACTTAACTAAAATCCACCCTCGACAAAATTTACTTATCTCGGGATTTAAGTTAGAACTATGAGAAGTCTTTCAGGTTAACCTAAAGTATAGTCTCTTCAACGACTTTACGATTGGTAAAACCCTTCAAAAATTATTTGAGGATACGAATGATTATTCTTGATTACTCTTCAAAATTTCGTGATAATATGGCTACAATATATAAGTTTTAATAAACTGAGTAGAGTGCGTTTTACTCTTTTGTTTCAAAATATAAACAAATTTTGATATTCATGAATCAAAATCTAATGTATTGTCTATTAATTATAAATTTTTAATCATAAGAATATTTTATCAAAATATAAAATGAAAAGTAAATACAGGACTCCTAAGGAAAGAATCAATAAAGTAGTGAAAAATTTGAGGAGTTGGCCACTCGCGCACGCGTTTTTTCTCACATACCTCAGGGTCATAACTAGGAAAAGTCAGATTGTTGCTGCCCCCAAAAATATCAAAATATAAAATAAAAAGTAAGCAGAGGACTTCTAAGGCAAGAATCAATAAAGTAATGATGTAATCGAGGGGCTGACTACTCCCTAGTTGAAATATATAAGACATGATAGTTTTAAATTTCCACCTTTTCGTCTAAAACTGTCACTTGCCACTACAGTATTTTGTGAATAATATATTTGTTTTAAATATTTTCCTAATTAACTGTATTATTCTATATAAAGTTTAATTGGAAAAGTCTTTGTGGTGTTTGTAAATAATATAAGTTATTATTCTTATCTTGAAATTACTCTTTCTGCTTCAATCAGTAACTTGAGAGTTAAACACCTCACAAGTTAAAGACTTCCTTTTCAAATCAATTGATATCTTCTCTCAATGTAGGAACCAAATCTGTGCTATATTCCAAGGTTTAGTTTGCTAAAATCATAAACTTGTCACCTATCAATTAATACCAATAGACACCAGATTAACTAATAATATGCAGAAATAAAAAATATAAGAAATTATAAGGAATTATACTCATTTTAAACTGAATAAATTACACTGAGGTACAAATATGTAAATTATAAAAATTAATAAAAAGCATTACAACTTGCGAGCTGATAAAATAGCCACCCCACATCTAACAACAATGGTGGCATTCGCGGGTTATTAAAAAATAGATCCAACCAATGTTGTCTAGTTCATCAAGGGCTTCAAGCATCTACAAAGAATGTTTTGCAGGAATCATTGATAACGTCAGAATCTAGTATAAATGAGTAATATATAGTTCGAATAAAACCTGTGGTAGTATAGTGGATTAGAGCTCTGCTTGAAGATATGTGGCCCAGACATATATCCACACTGCCACAAGGTTGGGCCACAGGGTTGCTAGTTGTATGAAAAAAAACACGGGTCGTAAAACATATTACGAGAAATAATAAGGCATAGCTCAAAATAAAGATTGTTTTGAGTTCCACTTGGTTATTTATTGTAGTTTCTGTTGGTTTTGGGTTCCATTTATTTATTGATTAAATAAAAAAAGCAAGTTTTTAAAATGAAAGTAAGGAGCGACATTAAAACTTAAAACGAACAGAAATTACTCCGTATATGAAAGGGACTTTTCCTTCTCAACGCCCCACTCTTTACGTTAAAGTTTGATTCTTTCTCTTAACTTTACATTTTAAAACAGTAAAAAAACTTTAGCGTAAAACTGTAAGAATCAGGGTCTTAATAATAGTAGATACATCAAAAGAATTGAATTTTGATATTTATTCAAAATATAGAATTTGTGAAGTTTTATGCTCTCCACCGAAGATTCGAGCCAGAGAAAATTTGCCTAATCTTTGAAAAAGAAGGAAACACCCCCAAAAAATTTAATGATTTAATAAAAATCATACCATAAGGTTCAGCTTATCAGAGAACCCTACTTTAGAGGTTTCAATCCCTTATATATAAAAATGAGGAATTTCGATTTTTTTTGTCGAAAACAAGGTCACAGATAGGTGTTGATTTGTTTGTCTTCCCCATGGGTGATCGCATCGGACCATTGATCCTAGATGATTGGAAGAGGGTTCATTTGATAGGAAATTGAAAGACCTAGTCCTAAAGTTGTCTAATCAAAATTTTGAGATAGCCATTTATTCGGCATGGTCTAAAGATCTGATAATTATAGTTTTTGAGGATGACTTGACCCCTCACAGCTTCTGGAGAGGGGTTGCAAGTAATGCAGGTGTTTTTTAAATGTTTTAAAATTTACACCTCCTAAAAGTTATAGGTTCTTAATGAAAATCACACCGTCAGATTCAGCGAATCAGATAATCATGCTGTAGGGTTTAAAGTTCTTATCTACATAAATGTGGAATTTGTATTTTTTTGTGAGAAGAAAGATCACGGATGCGTGTTTACTTGTTTTTTTTTCCAGCTGTGATAATGTCAACTCAGCTCTCCAAGAATTTCGCGAGAGGGATCATTCGAATGGAAATTAAAAGTTCTAGTGCCCAATTTAAGTGACCAAAGAATTGAGTCTAAACCCCCTCCCACCCTCATTTCTCCACAAAGTCAATAGATAAAATTTTGTGATACCCATTTCTGTTCAGCATAGTAAAATTATCTGATAATAGTTGAAATATATATGTCTTTGAGGACGACTTAATCCCCAACCGTCCCAAGGGAATGCCTGTAAGTTATGAACTTTACCCTTTGTTTAAATATAGTATAAGTTATTGGTAAGTATACAGACATTTTCTGGGGGAGGGGGGGGGAGGAGAATAGGGTCACATAGGAAGATTTTTAAAGGGAAGAGTTTCTCATGGGGGAAGATAATTTCTATGAAGGGGACACTGAATATTCCAGCACAATTAAAAAAAAATCAGAAATTAAATTAAAAGAACAAGCTTTTTAAAATGAAAGTAAGAAGTAGCACTAAAACTTAAGACGAGCAGAACTTATTACATATTTGAGGGGGTTAGTCCCCTCGTCAATACCTCTCTGTTTACGCTAAAGTAGTTTTAGTGATTTCAAAAGAGCTATTTGTTCTAATTTAACGGCCTTTGTGATTCAGGGGTCATTCTTAAAGAAATGGAACAAAATTCGAACTTTAGCGTAAGGAGCGAGGTATTGACGAGGAGGCTAACCCCTCATATTACGTAAATGAGGAAGTCCCTCCCCCCTGTTAATACCTCGTTCTTTACGCTAGAGTTCGAATTTTGTAAAACACCAATGTAAAACGGCCGATATAAGAAATATTAAATGTCTTCGGCTTGTGGTTGTTATTAAATAAAAAAAAACAAGTTTTTTAGTATTACAGCATACGAGGGTTTAGGCATTGAGTCATGACTTTGGGGCAAGACCAGTGACTGGTCAGAGAGGCTACTTGAAGGGTGAGATATGTTTGCCAGAACGGTGTCCACTTTACGTGATAACTCATTGATATTCTTTATAACTCTTTATAACTCGCGATAACTCTTTACGCTAAAGTTTGATTCTTTCTCTTAACTTTACATTTTAAAACAGTAAAAAAAACTTTAGCGTAAAACTGTAAGAATCAGGGTCTTAATAATAGTAGATACATCAAAAGAATTGAATTTTGATATTTATTCAAAATATAGAATTTGTGAAGTTTTATGCTCTCCACCGAAGATTCGAGCTAGAGAAAATTTGCCTAATCTTTGAAAAAGAAGGAAACGCCCCCAAAAAATTTAATGATTTAATAAAAATCATACCATAAGGTTCAGCTTATCAGAGAACCCTACTTTAGAGGTTTCAATCCCTTATAGCCTATATAAAAATGAGGAATTTCGATTTTTTTTTTTTGTCGAAAACAAGGTCACAGATAGGTGTTGATTTGTTTGTTTTCCCCATGGGTGATCGCATCGGACCATTGATCCTAGATGATCGGAAGAGGGTTCATTTGATAGGAAATTGAAAGACCTAGTCCTAAAGTTGTCTAATCAAAATTTTGAGATAGCCATTTATTCGGCATGGTCTAAAGATCTAATAATTATAGTTTTTGAGGATGACTTGACCCATCACAGCTTCCGGGGAGCGGTTGCAAGTAATGCAGATGTTTTTTAAATGTTTTAAAATTTACACCTCCTAAAAGTTATAGGTTCTTAATGAAAATCACACCGTCAGATTCAGCGTATCAGATAATCATGCTGTAGGGTTTAAAGCTCTTATCTACACAAATGTGGAGTTTGTATTTTTTGTGAGAAGAAAGATCACGGATGCGTGTTTACTTGTTTTTTTTTTCCAGCTGTGATAATGTCAACTCAGTTGTCCAAGAATTTCGCGAGAGGGATCATTCGAATGGAAATTAAAAGTTCTAGTGCCCTTTTTAAGTGACCAAAGAATTGAGTCTAAACCCCCTCCTTATTAACCTCCTATATAAACCCCCTGAACTTATTACATATTTGAGGGGGCTCGTCCCCTCGTCAATACCTCTCTGTTTACGCTAAAGTAGTTTTAGTAATTTCAAAAGAGCTATTTGTTCTAATTTAACGGCCTTTGTGATTCAGGGGTCATTCTTAAAGAAATGGAACAAAATTCGAACTTTAGCGTAAGGAGCGAGGTATTGACGAGGAGGCTAACCCCTCATATTACGTAAATGAGGAAGTCCCTCCCCCCTGTTAATACCTCGTTCTTTACGCTAGAGTTCGAATTTTGTAAAACACCAATGTAAAACGGCCGATATAAGCAATATTGTATGTCTTCGGCTTGTGATTGTTATTAAATAAAAAAAAAACAAGTTTTTTAGTATTACAGCATACGAGGGTTTAGGCATTGAGTCATGACTTTGGGGCAAGACCAGTGACTGGCCAGAGAGGCTACTTGAAGGGTGAGATATGTTTGCCAGAACGCTGTCCACTTTACGCGATAACTCATTGATATTGGATACAACTGTGGCATTTACGGCGTCTCCTATAGTTAGGACTTCACATGGACTAAGAATAGCAAATTTTGGGATTTTTAGGTTTTGCTTGGCAGCAGCAACTAAAGTTTTACACATGTTAAGAATATTATCTTTATCTTTAAAGTGAGTCACCATTCGGGTTGTAATACTTAGTTTGGCATAAAGAACTTTCTTTGCTTGGATGATGGTATCGCGATCAAAATAAGCGACAGCTGCCTTTTGGATTAACTCTTGCCTAACTCCATCAGTTAGAGATCGGGTTAAAAAGTTCAAAACAGGATTCAAAATTAATTTGTCTTCCATTTTACACTGACCAAATGGTTTCTAAAATTAACCTGCCTCACTCCTTTACTCCACCTTCCCTCTCTCCTTTTTCTTTCCTCTCCTTCTATTCCCTCTCTCCTTACATTCAATTGAAGTCCACAGAATATTAAATATGTGAAATCAATAGATATTGACACCTTGATAAACCGTCACACAAGTTTTAATTATAACTGGTATTTTGCCAAATACTGCGAGATCTAGCAAGTGGGATTAAAATAGGTATGTGAAAATGAAAAATAACCCGATTAGTTTAGATGTTGACACCATGAAAGCTAGTTCAGCACTGAACTTCAGCCTCTGTCAGGAAAAGATCCAAGAATAATTGATTATATATTGGTTGGGCTCGAGCTTGTAAAATACACAATATGCGTTGAGGTTCTAAGCATCATAGGGTCAGATCATTTTCCAGTAGAGGTTATACTAAGTCTTATAACGGGAGTAATGGGTAAAGCAAATATAGTGAAGAAGATTAATGATGACTTTGAAAAGAATGTTTATTATAAGAAGCCTTTAAAGACCGAGTGGAGTGGCGAGGAGCTGGAGTTATTGGGAAATGAACTTTTAAGGCCCGAGGCAATTGAAAGTCTTGAAATTATTTACAAATCATCAATGGATGTTGATACGACTCTGAGTGAATTGGGTTCAATTATTTATAATTGTGCTCAAAAGTCTGAAAGGTTAAATAAGAAAACAAATGTAAATTTCTTTGACAATGAGTGTAAAGTTATGAAAAATTATTTAGAAGATTTACTAGAGGCAGTTAAAAATTACTCTTCATCTGAGGAAAATAACGAATTATTGTTGGTATTTAAAGAAAAAAGAAGAGAATGTAAAAGGTTGATAATAAGAAAAAAAGTGGCAGAAGCTTAGAGAAGAACATAATTTGTCAGCTTCTGACAAATTATGGCAAAATTATTATTAGCTTTATCCACTGGCACAATTACAAATTCATTCTGTAGATTAGCAATTGCTTGTTTAATCTTTGCATTATAAAATAATGATTTAGTGTTACTATTTTTTTAAATTAGAATATATTTTATTTCTTATTCTACTAATAATTAAATTCTTCCAGCTTTGAAAACTCTCTTTACTTTTATTCTCTTTCTTACACCACTTATCAATAAATAAATCAAAATCATTTTCCAAGCCATCAAGAACACTCGATGGTTTCAGATGATGAGAAAGACGGAAATTAGCCCCTTTATTCATTATAATTTGAAGATCATCTTGCTTTATTATTGACAAGTCCCCTGTTATAATAAATGTCCCCTGTATATATATATATATATATATATATACATATATATATATATATATATATATATATATATATATATATATATATATATATATATATATATATATAACAATGAGTGTTCAGCATTGATAAGGGAAAAGAACTTTTTTCTTAGTATGTCTATATTTTATTTGGTACAGAACTTACTATGCTTATTATCAATGGCAGCGCAATAGTGCCACCTAAGTAAAGAACGATGTGGGCAAGATGTATTATTTATTTTATCATTTTTTTTCTCTTAGACCAGGGCGCTTCGTAAAGAAAAGGTGGTTGTAGGAACATCAAAAGGGACTTATTTGATGGGATATTGAAAGGGCTACTGAACTCTTAACAGTCAAAAGTGAGTGGAAGGCTACCAGGTCCTCCCACGTCAATCATTTCTCCAAATACATCCAACCAGAATTTTGAGATGGCAATTTTATTGCCATCTCAAAATTCTCAAATTTCAAATTTTGACAATACCATTTTGTTGAGCTTATTTAAAAGGTCCAGTAATTAAGTTCCTGGGGATGACAACCCCTTCCGCCCAAAGGCTCTCAGGGAAAGGTATACATGTTATATTAGATGCCTATTGTTAACAATTACTGTGTTTATGAAAATAGTTGACCCATAAACTTTGGATGTTACTCATTCAGTTGAAAAATCCGAAGTCTTTTTTAAAAGTCAAAAGTTTGTCAAAATAGCTGAAGATCATACAAAAAGGTTTCAGGGTTGAAATGGCCCCTCAGGACGTGGGGACAAGGTTGTAAGCTATGTTCTAAAGGCAAAGGAGGTTTTTTGTGGTATGTGTGGTTGAAGGGGATCTGATGTTTAATATTGGGAAATATTTTGTCATATCGAAAATTAAATAGAATATAGCACATACAAAAATATATGATTACCTCACGAACGCCGGTCTATTAAGTGAAATGCGATTTGGTTTTAGACAGGACCATTCGACATCACATGCTGCACCTCAAATTAGTGAGACTATGAATAATAGCTTTAAGCATGGTGAAATTCCTCAGACCGTGTTCGGTGATTTCCGAAAGGCTTTTGATACAGTTGATTTTGAAATTCTAACTAAAAGTTTAGAACGCCTTGGTGTGAAGGGTGCTTGGTTGAATCGGTTTAAAAACATTTTGTGCGATAAATCTGTTCATGTTGTTTTTCTATTTTTGAAATCAATTGAGGTGTTTTTCAGGGATCTATTTTAGGATCACTTTTGTATCTAGCTTACTTTGATGCTATGCAATTTCATCTGCCACTTTGTTTCCTTAACATCCTTTGCTGATGACATTGCTATAACTGTTTCTAGTTGGATGATTGGATATTTACTTATTAAAAATAAGGTAAAAACTAAAAATTGAATTGAAAAATAACAAACTAAAATATACTGCACAAAATAGCTTAAGAACATTTTAGCTACTTAAACTCACCCGTTCGTAAGTTATAAATACCTCATTTTTCCAAATGACCCGGTCATTTAACAACGGTCACCCGTTCGTAAGTTATAAATACCTCATTTTTCCAAATGACATCCCCCCCCCAACTCCATCAAAGAGAGCGGATCTGGTCTGGTTATTTCGGTCACGTATGTTAGACTAGTTTTTATTCTTCCCATCCAGTTTCATCCTGATCTCTCCGCTTTCAGTATTTTCTAGGATTTCCGCTCCCCCCCCCAAATGACGCTGGATCTGGTTGAGATTTAAAATAAGAGATTTGAGTTACGAGTCCTTCTAAATATAAAGTTTCATGAAGATCTGATCGCTCCTTCGTAAGCTACAAATACGTCATTTTTTCCATTTTTTTGAAATTAACCCTCCCCCCCCCCCAACTACCCTAAGGAGAGCGGATCTGTTCCGGTTGTGTCAATCATGTATCTAGGACTTGTGCTTAATTTTCCTACCAAGTTTCGTCCCGATCCCTCCACTCTAAGTGTTTTCCAAGATTTTAGGTTTCCTGCTCCCAACTCCCCCCCCCCCAATGTCACCAGATCCGGTTGGGTTCAAAACAAGAGCTCTGAGACACGATATCCTTCCAAACATCAAATTTCATTAAGATCTGATCGACCGTTCGTAATTTAAAAAGTCTTCATTTTTTTTATTTTTTCCAAAGTAACCAACCCTTCACTCCCCCCCCCAGATGGTTACATCAGAAAAACGACAATTTCTAATTTAATTTGGTCCGGTCCCTGATACCCCTGCCAAATTTCATCGTCCTAGCTTATAATAAGTATGTATGCACAACTGATTAAAGTGATGTTCCTTTGCCAGTATTGCCTCTCCTATCAAACTCCTTCTGTCCAATTGTTACTTTTTGATCCAATGTGCTTGCTAAAACCGGTCGCATGTTTCCCGTTTGCCGTCAACTATACCACAATAGTTCTTTAAGAATTGAGTCTTAGTGCGGTGAATGGAAGCAAGGAAAGATCATAGTTTTGGTGGAGGGACATCAGAACAGTTTCTTGACTTGGAACAAGACCTTATCCAGTCGGGGTTTGAACCCCTCCGAAATGTTTGTATGAATCGTAAAAGCGGAACAAAAATGGCTATAAAGAAATTTTTGATCCATTTTCTTAAGTTTACTTTGTAATCACCCCCACGAAATTTTTTTTTTAATCCCCCCCACGAAAAAATCCTGGAATCGACATTGAAATGGCAAGGTTTTTTTCCAACTACCCTCAATATGACTGCAGATAAAAAATTCATGGAGGTTGCCGACAAGGCTCTCTTCAACAACCAGCTGGAATAGTTATTCATCAAATAGTAAACACAAGTGACGCCAGAACACGAACATTTAGGGAGAGAGGAATATATTTTAGGTCGAGGGGGAGGGCGTGATTTGTTTTTTTTTTCACGTTTTTTTCTCCCAATGAAAATACCAAAAAAATTATTTATCAATGGAAATATAAAAATTTGAATCCCCGGAGAAATCCAGGGGCAACTGACCCTCTCCCCCATTGGCACCCCTGGTAAACACTTGCAATGCAAGGCCCTTCAAACAGGAGATACTTGGGTTGCTTGTATTTTAATAAAATATCTTGACAACTTTGGAACATATGATTTTATTTTTCTGCCGATAGTTCAGGATTCGAAGATAATTACCTTGTGTCACTATAAGAGATGGGCAGCATGTTTATCTTGGCGGCAGTCGAAGATTTGCGCTTATAGCTTGTAAAATAAATTCAGTCATGCTTTTACAAAAGGTGACAGCCATTGACCCCCCCCCCCTCTCTCTCTCTAAGGTAAACTTTATCTGGAAATTGTTCACCTTTAAATTTGTTTTCTTCGAAAGTTTCGTGAGGTGTACTTATGGACCAGCACGAATCAAGGTGTCACAAAGTCATTATCCCATTATTGTTCTCCCTAATTTTTTTGTCCAAACCCTCCCCTCGCAGGGGCCCTAACTTCCCAAACTAGTCACTTTCCAAAACAAGTCATTATATTTATTTACCACTTGCGAATTTAACAAAAATATTAACAAACAAATCACAAATTTTACCTGATCGAAAAAATCCTATTGGCTCGTAACACGAGAATTTTTTTGCAAGCCGTAAGAAGTCTTTTTGTGCGTAAGAAGTCTTTTTAAAGCTCTTGTTAGCCACCGATGTAATACATGGCTAGCATAATGTGTTTTTCTCACTACTAGATGGCGGCCGATCACTCGGGGTGGGGGATTTTGTCCTAATCCTAAGGTATGTGTGCAGTTTTCAGTGATATTATATACAAATCTTTTGATTGCTAAAGGAGTGACCTCTCACTTTTACCGTGGGTCAAGTAGAAACGTTTTTAGTTTTTTTCACTCACATCTATACAAAATTTCTGAGCCAAAACAAATTCTTCTAATTCTTTCCACCATTTAGTGTAAATTGTTGTTAAGTCTTGTAACACTGACTTCTTCCAAAATCCCGTTGTTTTCAGAACATTTCTCACGTGCCCCTATATCTTCCATGTGGAAGACCCACATGTCATCTTCGAGAAAGCTTCCTTGTGGGGGAAATTTTCCCCTCAAGGAATTTGCCTTGAGGAAATTCTTTGTGGGGGAAGGAAGGAACAAGCGATAGTATTGGTTTTTTTCTCACCAGAATATCAATATGCATGTTTCTCATATTCGTCTTTTGATATACCTTTTTTTAATTGCTTTCTTACTTTCATGCATATTTACAAAATCAATCAAAACTTATAAAAGAACAAATTAAAAAAAACAATTTTCATTCTAATTTTAGGCTATTAGTGTAAAGATCTTTTACAAATGAAAAGAAATAAATATTGCCGCTGAAAACCGTAAATTATAATACAAGCAGGACATAAAACTAGAAAAATACACTGGACGAGATACACTGGATTATGATGTAAGAATTGTTTTCTAACTTCATGCTGTCCAAAAACTTTACCCCCAGCCCTGATATACAAGTAAATAGCTCCATTTATGCGTCTAATGTATTTTTTCACCACCCCCTTGTTTTTCATTGAGCGTAAGCTAATTATTTCTTAATACAGACAGATGGAAAACAGATTCTAGGTTTGTTCTCTAGTTTTACGTATCATAATTCTTGAGTTGGGTCAATTTAACAGAAAAGTAACAATAATATTCATTCATCGATACTATAAAATACAAAAACAGGTTTTCAAATAAAAGTAAACAGCAATACAATTTCTTTAAAATGAAGAGAAATATCCTAGCAAAGTAAAGAAAAACACAAATTTTTGAAATGAGCAAAAATTGTTCTCTAATTAATATGGGCTATACTTTTCTCAGCCACTCTCCTTCCACTCTGTATGCTAAAATTAGACTTTTCATCCAATTCTGTGAGAACGAATCATGGGCGGCCATAAACTAATCCTCGTGGGCGTGGGAGGGGGGAGTCTTACCTGCTCTAGTCTGTATTCCCAATGCTTTATAATATTAACTAAAAAAAACTGGTTTTTTAAACTGAAAGTAAGGAGCGATATTAAAACTTAAAACGAACAGAAATTACTCCGTATATAAAATGGGTTGTCCCCTCCGTGTTACCACGAACTGTTTGATAAACTTCAAAACAAAAATATACAAATATAAGGCAGGGTCATTCAACCAGGGAGAAGGCTGGTTCTGGAGCCCCCCTGCTCATCCTCACAGGCACCCTTGGAACGACTGCTTAAACACAAGAGCCATTTAATTTTACCAGTAAAGTTCTAATTTTTGAATATATTGATTAAATGAATACACCCTCCTCATCTGCATATAGGACAAATTTAAAGGGAATCATTGAAGAATAAGAAGGGCTCATCGATTGAAAATTGAAATTTCTAGTTCTTTTTAAGAGCAAAAGGGATCAGAGGGCAATTAGATCCCCCCCAAAAACCCCCAACGCCATTTTATCCCAAACCCATCCAATAAAATTTTTGTGACAGCCACTTTGTTAAAAATAGCTCATACATCAGATAATAAAAACTCCGGGGTTGACAAAAACCCACGGCCCGGGGACAAGTATTGTAAGTTATACCCTGGGGGCATATATGGTTCTTATAGAAGGGATGCTCGTACAAACAATAGAGACGGCTCATTTGATTCGAAACTGAAAGTTTTAGTTCACTTTCGAAGATCCAAAAGAGATCAGAGGGAAACTAGCCCCCCACGCCCTTTTTCCCCAAATATACAAGATAAAATATTGAGATATACATTTTGTTAAAAATAGTTCAAATGTCAGATAATAAGACTCCGTGGTCGACGAACCCCCCTCTCCCCCCAGGGCTAGGGGCAGACGTAGTAAGTTATGCCGTGGGGGCATACATGGTTCTTATAGAAGATTAAATAAAAAAAACAAGTTATTTTAACTGAAAGTAAGGAGCGACATTAAAACTTAAAACGAACAGAAATTACTTCGTATATGAAAGGGGCTGCTTTCTCATCAACGTCCCGCTCTTTACACTAAAGTTTGGCTCTTTCTCTCAATTCTACTTTTTAAACAGTAAAAAACTTTAGCGTAAAGAGCAAGACGTTGATGAGGAAGCTTTCTCGCTTTTCAGCGAGACTTTCAGTTAAAAAAACTTGCTTTTTTTAATTAAATTTCTGAACGTTTTTGAATCAATGCATGTTTTGATTTTGGCTCTCCGCAGAGGAATAATTAAAACCAAATTTGCATATTTTTTTTTTTTTTGGCTAAATGGCTTTCTCATAGTTTTGATCGAATGATTTTGAGAAAAAAAGGAGTGGGAGAGGAAGTTTAGTTGCCCTCCGATTTTTTGACTTAAAAAGGAAACTAGAACTTTTAATTTTTTGCGAATGTTTTTATTAGTAAAAGATATACGCAACTTATAAATTAGCTTACGTAACGAACTTTTGTATTCTCATGCTTTTATTACATAGCCTATATGAGGGGATTCACCCCCTCGTCAGTACCTCGCTCTTTGCACTAAAGTTTAAATTTTGTCCCAATTCATTAAGAATGACCCCTGAATCAAAAAAGCCGTAGAATAAATAGTTGAAATTACTAAAAATACTTTAGCGTAAAGAGCAAAGTATTAGGAGGAGGTGAGCCCCTCATATGCGTAATAATTTCTGTTTGTTTTAAGTTTTAATGCTGCTCCTTGCTTCCAGTTGAAAAAACCTTGTCATATTTATTTTTTCATCGTGTGTTTTTTTTTTAAATAATACTAGAAAGTCCTGCGCTCCCTTCATAGAAATTTTCTTCCCCATGAAAAATTCCTCGATGGAAAGTGCCCCAAATATATCCCCCAACATACCCTCCTCTTCTCAACCCCTCCCCTTAACCAAAATATCCCCCTGAAAACGCCTGAACACTTTCCAATAACCATTACTATATGTAAGCACTGGTTAAAGTTTGTAACTTTTAGCCCCTCCCACGGGGACTGTGGGGGAGTAAGTAGTCCCCAAAGACATAGTTATAAGATTTTTCGACTACGTTGAGTAAAATGGCTATCTCAGAATTTTGATCCGTTGACTTTGGGAAAATAATTAGCGTGGAAGGGGGCCTAGGTGCCCTCCAATTTTTTTGGTCACTTAAAAAGGGCACTAGAACTTTTAATTTCCATTCGAATGAGCCCTCTCGCATCATTCTCGGACAACTGGATCGATACGATCACCCCTGGGAAAAAAACAAAAAAAAAACAAAAACAAATAAACACGCATCCGTGATCTGCCTTCTGGCAAAAAATACAAAATTCCACATTTTTGTATATAGGAGCTTGAAATTTCTACAACAGGGTTTTCTGATACGCTGAATTTGATGGTGTGATTTTCGTTAAAATTCTATGACTTTTAGGGGGTATTTCCTCCTATTTCCTATAATAAGGCAAATTTTCTCAGGCTCGTAACTTTTGATGGGTAAGACTAAACTTGATGAAACTTACATATTTAAAATCAGCATTAAAATGCAATTCTTTTGATGTAGCTATTGGTATCAAAATTCCATTTTTTAAGAGTTTTGGTTACTATTGAGCCGGGTCGCTCCTTACTGCAGTTCGTTACCACGAACTGTTTGATATGTTCATACAAACATTAGAGAGGGCTCATTTGATTGGAAACTTAAGGCTCTAGTTCACTTTTAAGAGTCAAAAGATAAAAGAGACTCTGGAGTCGACACAAGCCCCAGAGCTCGGAAACAAGTGTTTTAAGTTATGCCTTGAGGACATATAAGGTTTTAACGCAAAGGAAGGTCGAATAAGCTTCAGAATGGCTCATTTGATTGGAAATTGAAAGTTCTAGTTACCCTTTTATGAGTCAAAAGGGATCGGAGGGCGTCTTCCCCCCCCCCCCAACAAACACAAACCCTCTTTTCCGCAAATGCATCCGATCAAAATTTTAAGATTGACACTTTGTTTAAAATAGTCCTGATAACAAAACTTCGGGGTCAACATCCCCCCCCGTCCTATAGCCCAGGGGAAGAGTTTTAACTTATACCCTGGGGGATATAAAGTTCTTATGGAAGAAGTGGTCGCATAAACCTCGGAGGAGACTCAAATAATTAGAAATTCTAAATTCTAATTCCCTTTTTAAGAGTCAAAAGTGATCCGATTGCAACAAGCCTCCCCCCCCCCCCGGCGAACCCTTTTTTCGTCAAATGTGTTTGATTGAATTTTATATAGCCATTTTGCTCAAAATAGAAAAAAAAAGATCCTATAACAAAGTCTCCAGGGATAGCAGAGCCCACCAAACCTGGGGGCAAGTGTTAAAAATTTTGTCCCGGGGGACATAAAAAGTTCTTAGGGAAGGGATGGTAGCATAAACTTCGATTGTAAATGAGAAATTTTAGTGCCCTTTTTAAGAGTCAAAAGTAAACGGTGGGCAACTAGCCCCCTCCCCCCGCAAGGCCTCTTTTTCCCTAAGTGCACCTGATCAAAATTTTGCAATAGCCATTTTGTTCACAAATAAAATAAAAAATCAGGGGTCAACACAGCCCCACCAGAGCTCGGGAGTAGTTTTGTGAGTTTTGACCCTGGGGCAGATAAGGTTTTTTGTAAGGTAAAGACGTATAAAATCAGAGGTGGTTCATTTGATTGGAAATATAAATTTCTATGTACTCTTTTAAGATTCATCAAAAGTGTTCGGCAGGCATACACTCTCCCCCCTTGTAACTTCTTTTCCTAAAATGTATCCGATCAAAAGTTCAATACAGCCATTTTGTTCCAAATATTCCAAACATCAATGACAGAACTTCGAGGTCCACATAACCGCCACCCCCTCAAAACCCAGGGGGAAGGGTTGTAACTTATGCTCTGGAGGCATTTAAAGTTCTTACGGAAAGGTAGTCGTATAAACTACGGAGGGGACTAAAATGACTAGAAATTGAAAGTTCTAGTTCCCTTTTTAAGATGAAAAGTGATCCGATAGCAACTAGCCTCCCCCTCACCACAAATCCAATTAAATTTTGATAAGGTCATTATTTCCAAAATAGTCAAAAGGTGAAACAATAGAAATAGTTATTCTTTGGGGGGTTGACAAAAACTTCCTACAGCCCCCAGGGCAAGGGCTGTAAGTTATACAAGCTGTCTATTGTTCATATGTAAGGTTTTTATCGAAGGGGTAATCGTATAGATTTCGGAAAAGCCTCTTTCGATTAAACTGAGAGTCCTGGATCCATTTTTAAAGTCAAGAATAATCAAACAGTAGGCAGCCCCCCCAAGTCTTTTTTCTAAATGCTTTCAATCAAAACTGCATGTTAGCTATTTTCTTCCAAATCGTCCATATGAACTAATAAAATTAAACTGAATATTTGACGTATAGTGACAATTTTTGCTGAAAGCTCATTACTTCAAAATTTAATTCCTTTCCAGTTCTTATGTTTATTTTCAATGTAGTAATAAGTACAGAAGAAAATATTTGTAATATAATTGGTTTTCAGTAAAAGCACCAGTGATTTAGACTTTTATTAAATAAATGAAAAAAAAACTCAAAATATTGAGTTGCTTTGATGTTCTCATTGAAGTAACTCTTATAGCTTCTTTTCCCTACGTGGATCAGTAGCGACAATTGTATTTATTATTACTGGTGGTGGTTTTATTTGTTTTTAGTTTAGTGTTTTTTCTTTTTATCTTGTGCTGAGGACGCTTAGTTTAGATACAGGCGAAATATCCGCGTTATTTTAGTCTTTTCTCTCAACTGGCCGCAGTCTCGTTCGAGATTTTTTGTTGTTGTGGAGTTTTATCTCTCTTTGTTGTTTGTTGTCATGTCTGCCAGTTGGACTTAAGAACTTTCATTATATTAGTACCTGCTTATGTTTGTTTGCTATGATAGTTTTTTTAATTTCTGTTTGTTTTAGGTATCGTTTATTCTTTAATAGTAATTTTTTATAATTTAATTTATATTAGTAATTGTTAAACGTTTTTTCTATGATTGTTTATTTAATTTATTTTCGTACACCCACCATACTATATATTTTACTTTATATATATATTTTTAATTTCTGTTCGTTTTAGGTATCGTTTATTCTTTAATAGTAATTTTTTTTAATTTATTTATTTATATTAGTAATTGTTAAACGTTTTATATATATATATATATATATATATATATATATATATATATATATATATATATATATATATATATATATATACATATATATATATATATATATATATATATATATATATATATATATATATATATATATATATATATATATATATATATATATATATATATATATATATATATATATATATGGTGTTGTGCTGAAGACGCCCCTTCTAAAAATGGTCGAAATATTCATTGATTTGAAGTCCACTGTCTTGAGGAAAGTTTCCCTATTGTTTCTAAGTATTGTTTGTATGGAACAATTTTTTTTTCTTGAAAATGTCTTATACGAAATTTTCATAGATAGTACTGGGCGATTTGTTTTAAGTTTTAAATTTGTTCTATCAACCCATTTAATCAATGAGACATATATATATATATATATATATATATATATATATATATATATATATATATATATATATATATATATATATATCATATATACATACTCAATATGTATATATATATATATATATATATATATATATATATATATATATATATATATATATATATATATATATATATATATATATATATATATACATAATATATATACATACCATATATATATATATATATATATATATATATATATATATATATATCATATATACACACCATATATATATATATATATATATATATATATATATATATATATATATATATATATATATATATATATATATATATATATATATATGCATATATAATTTTCATACTAAAGAACCTAACCCTGGATGGGTGCATGGCTTTTGTTTTGATTAAATAAAAAAAAAAAATTTTTTTTAGCTGAAAGTAAGGAGCGACATTAAAACTTAAACCGAACAGAAATTACTCCGTATATGAAATGGGTTGTCCCCTCCGCAATCCCTCGCTCTTTACGCTAAAACTTTTAATAGTTTCAAAAAGTAGAAATGTGGCAAAGAGTCAAACTTTAGCGTAAAGAGCGAGGGATAGAGCGAAGAAGTAAAGAGCGAAGTTTTAATGTCGCTCCTTACTTTCAGCTAAAAAAATTATTTTTTATTTAATTTCTTAACGTTTTTGAATTAATGGATGTTTGGTTTTGGCTCTCCGCACATAAATTATTAAAATGAAATTTGTATATTAATTCTTTTTTTGGCTAAATGGCTTTCTCTTAGTTTTGATCAGACGATTTTGAGAAATAAGGGGTGGAGAAGGAGGCCTAGTTGCCCTCCAATTTTTCGGTTACTTAAAAAGACAACTAGAACTTTTAATTTTTGACGAACGTTTTTATTAGTAAAAAATATACGTAACTTAAGAATTAACTTACGTAACACACTTTCATAATCTTATATTTTTATTATGTATACGAGGGGGTTTGTACCCTCTTTAATACCTCGATCTTTACACTAAATAGTAAGTTTTGTCCCAATTCTTTAAGAATGACCCCTGAATCAGAAAGGCCGTAGAATAAAAAGTTGAAATTACTAAACATACTTTACCATAAAGAGCGAGGTATTTATCTCCTCCTAAATACCTCGCTCTTTATGCTAAAGTATTTTTAGAACCCCTCATATGTGTAATAATCTCTGTTCGTTTTAAGTTTCAATGCTACTCCTTCCTTTCATTTGAAAAAACGTTTTCATGTTTATTTTTCATTGTTTTCTTATAGTAATGCTAGAAAATCCTGCGCCCTTTTCATTGAATTTTTCTTCCCCCATGACAGATTCCTCCAAGGAAAGATCCTCCAACATAGCCCCCTTCCTCAGCCCCACCCCCAAACAAAATAAAATCCCCCTGAAAACGTCTGTACACTTCCCAATAACCATTACTATATGTAAACACTGGTCAAAGTCTGTAACTTGCAGCCCCTCCCCCAGGGATTTCGGGGGAGTAAGTCATCCCCAAAGACACAGTTATTATGGTTTTCGACTATGCTGAACAAAATGGCTATCTCAAAGCTTTGATTCGTTGACTTTGGGAAAAAAATGAGCGTAGGAGGGGGCCTAGATGCCCTCCAATTTTTTTGGTCACTTAAAAAGGGCTCCCATATTTTCTGGCCACCCATATTTTCGCAACAAAATTCCATTTTGCTTTTCCCTGAAAGTTCGTTACCACGAACTGTTTGATAAATGTATCGCGGTAAACCATCAAAATCATGTTTCTTTTGAGCTAAGTTTGGGATTTTTTGACGCCTTCCACCTATTTTATACTTACCGTCCAGATAGCTGTGCTGCTTCCCACTATATTCTGACCACAAGAGGCACTTAGATAAATGTTTAAAAGAAACCTTAAAGCTCTAGAAGACAAAAAAAACTACAATTCCCTCCGCTCGCTGCGTTCTGACGTCCAGTCAAATCTTATTGTACCACCTTTTGTAAAATGTACTATGCAATTTTTGATTGTACCAGAATTTATCTTTAGAGGTGAAATGTACCAAAAGGGTACAATTGTACCGTTTCCCAATGTTTGTTAATGCCACAGCTTAGAGACCAATACAGTTATGAAAACTCCTATCTTGCCCATGAGAGGCTTTTGGTCCAGAGCTCTGAACTTGGCTCCTCCTCCAAGTCCGCGCTCCGACACGTAGCCCGTACAATAACCCTATAGCCTGGAACGCAATTTTGTCTTGTTTCTAACCGACATAATTTTCACATACCAATGAATCAATGCGAGCGTACTGCGTCTCAAATAATAATTGTGTTTTCATAACTGTATTAGTGTCTCAACTGTTGATAATGGTTGGCTGACACAAGATCAAAGCTACCGTCTCCTTGGTTTAAAAATGCAATTAAAAGGATACGAAACACAAATAATACAACTTTACAAGCTAAAACAGTTATGTTGCAACACTAACGACGTAAATCAAGATGTTGCTTAGTCCGTTCAAAAAATAAAATGTCTAGCTTACCTTTCTTTACGCTAAAGTTTTTTACTGTTTTAAAAAGAAGAGTTGAGAGAAAGAGTCAAACTTTAGCGTAAAGAGCGGGGCGTTGATGAGGAAGCAGCCCCTTTCATATACGAAGTAATTTCTGTTCGTTTTAAGTTTTAATGTCGCTCCTTACTTTCAGTTAAAAAAACTTGTTTTTTTTTATTTAATTTCTGAACGTTTTTGAATCAATGCATGTTTTGATTTTGGCTCTCCGCAGAGGAATAATTAAAACAAAATTTGCATTTTTTTTTTTTTTTTGGCTAAAGGGCTTTCTCATAATTTTGATCGAATGATTTTGAGAAAAAAGAGCTGGGGAGGAAGCCTAGTTGCCCTCCGATTTTTTGGTTAATTAAAAAGGCAACTAGAACTTTTAATTTTTTACGAATATTTTTATTAGTAAAAGATTTACGTAACTTATAAATTAGCTTACGTAAAGAACTTTTGTATTCTCATATTTTTATTACATATATGAGGGGGTTCGCCCCCTTGTCAGATCCTCGCTCTTTACACTAAAGCTTAAATTTTGTCCCAATTCATTAAGAATGACCCCAGAATCACAAAAGCCGTAGAATAAATAGTTGAAATTACTAAAAATACTTTAACGTAAAGAGCGAGGTATTAGGAGGAGGTGAGCCCCTCAAATGGGTAATAATTTCTGTTTGTTTTAAGTTTTAATGATGTTCCTTACTTCCAGGTGAAAGAACTTTTTCATATTTATTTTTTCACTGTGTTTTTAAATAATGCTAGTAAATTCTGCGCTCCCTTCATGGAGATTTTCTTCCCCCATGACAAATTATCGATGGAAAGTTCCCCCAGCATATCCCCCTCTTCTCAACCCCTCCCCCAACCAAAAAAATCCTCCTGAAAACGCCTGTACACTTCCCAATAACCATTACTATATGTAAGCATTGGTCAAAGTTTGTAATTTGTTGCCCCTCCCATGGGGACTGTGGGGGAGTAAGTCGTCCCCAAAGACATAGTTATAAGGTTTTTCGACTACGCTGAATAAAATGGCTATCTCAGAATTTTGATCCGTTGACTTTGGTAAAATAATTAGCGTGAGAGGGGGCCTAGGTGCCCTCCAATTTTTTGGTCACTTAAAAAGGGCACTAGAACTTTTCATTTCCGTTAGAATGAGCCCTCTTGCAACATTCTAGGACAACTGGGTCGATACCATCAACCCTGGGGAAAAAAACAAAAAAAAAAACAAAAAAAAATTAAACACGCATCCGTGATCTGCCTTCTGGCAAAAAATACAAAATTCCACATTTTTGTAGATAGGAGCTTGAAACTTCTACAGTAGGGTTCTCTGATACGCTGAATCATTTTTTAGAGTTTTGGTTACTATTGAGCCGGGTCGCTCCTTACTACAGTTCGTTACCACGAACTGTTTGATAAATGTATAGCGGTAAACCATCAAAATCATGTTTCTTTTGAGCTAAGTTTGGGATTTTTTGACGCCTTCCACCTATTTTATACTTACCGTCCAGATAGCTGTGCTGCTTCCCGCTATATTCTGACCACAAGAGGCAATTAGATAAATGTTTAAAAGAAACCTTAAAGCTCTAGAAGACAAAAAAAAACTACAATTCCCTCCGCTCGCTACGTTCTTATGTCCAGTCAAATCTTATTGTACCACCTTTTGTAAAATGTACCATGCAATTTGTGATTGTACCAGAATTTATCTTTAGAGGTGAAATGTACCAAAAGGGTACAATTGTACCGTTTCCCAATGTTTGTTAATGCCACAGCTTAGAGACCAATACAGTTATGAAAACTCCTATCTTGCCCATGAGAGGCTTTTAGTCCAGAGCTCTGAACTTGGCTCCTCCTCCAAGTCCGCGCTCCGACACGTAGCCCGTACAATAACACTATAGGCGGGAACGCAATTTTGTCTTGTTTCTAACCGACATAATTTTCACATACCAATGAATCAATGCGAGCGTACTGCGTCTCAAAAAATAATTGTGTTTTCATAACTGTATTAGTGTCTCAACTATTGATAATGGTTAGCTGACACAAGATCAAAGCTACCGTCTCCTTGGTTTAAAAATGCAATTAAAAGGATACGAAACACAAATAATACAACTTTACAAGCTAAAACAGTTATGTTGCAACACTAACGACGTAAATCAAGATGTTGCTTAGTCCGTTCAAAAAATAAAATGTCTAGCTTACCTCTCTTTACGCTAAAGTTTTTTACTGTTTTAAAAAGAAGAGTTGAGAGAAAGAGTCAAACTTTAGCGTAAAGAGCGGGGCGTTGATGAGGAAGCAGCCCCTTTCATATACGAAGTAATTTCTGTTCGTTTTAAGTTTTAATGTCGCTCCTTACTTTCAGTTGAAAAAACTTGTTTTTTTTAATTTAATCTCCTTATGCAGTTATAGTGTTTATGGATTTGAGTTAGTTTTGTTCAGATTTCTTGTGCAATGCTTTGCCTTTTACTTTTTAGCCTAAATAAATTACGTGGGTATGCTGTACGGATAATAAATCCAGAAACAGTTACTTTCTAAGACGAAACAAAAGAGAACTAAATGTACCTTGGACTTGGCTCGCTTTTACACCATCTAAGGGCTTAAGAAATAAATACAAGAATTGTTTTCATCCAATCTCGTACAGGCCCATTGGCCCATCACAAAGTCTTCTTCCTCTAGAGACAAAATAGATTTCTGTAAAATTTAGGACGGTATATGTATATATATATATATATATATATATATATATATATATATATATATATATATATATATATATATATATATATATATATATATATATATATATATATATATATATATATATATATATATAAATAAATAGAATAAATAAAAATACACCCTCATTTGCAATAAAAATTGTCAATCCACCAGTCGACATTACGGGTATTGATCAAAAGCGTCAATTCATGGAAACTAGGGGACAGGGCCGGATTTGGATCCTTTCACGCTCTTGCAATGCTGTTAGTTAGGTAAAGAAAAATTTTGCGGAAAATATATTCTGCTCAAATTAAAGATAGCCTAGTAAATTTGTTTAAATATCTAGGTGCCTACCTTTATAACTTCTAATGCTTGAACAACTAGTAACCCTGTATGAAGACTAATTCTGAGATAGAAACAAAAGAATTAAGGAAAATGTTTCTTCTTAAGAACTATCTCTAAATACAATCTTCCTAATCAGGGAAAATTCAGGTACAGACTATTTACAAGGTCGGGGAATAGGGGATTTAAACGGAAGTGACCCTAAAAATAGTAGTTATAAAACAATTTACATTGCAGTTTAAAGTAAATTTTGGCTATAAGGCTCACATTGTTTTCTTTTGAAGTTTTACGTTATTTCCAAACTTTTTTATCGCGAACCGTTGGTTAAAAATGTCAAATGATGTTGGTGTGAAGAAAAAGAGTAAGCAACCCTAGTATGATTTTTAGCGTATAGCTATCATGTCCAGGCATTAGATGGGCTGACATAATTTGATTCTTTTAATGTATCTATTAGTATTGAAATTCAGTTTTTTAGACTTTCGTTTACTATTGAGCCGTCGCTCCTTACTATAGATCACTACAACGAACTGTTTGAAAATATAGAATTTTGTATTTTTGACAGAGGAAAGATTACGGATGCATGTTTATTTTAATTTTTTTTTCCCAGGGATGATCGTATCGACCCAGTGGTCCTAGAATGTCGTAAGAGGGCTAATTCTAGCTAAAATTAAGAGTTTTAGAGTCTTTTTAAGTGAACAAAAAATTGGAGGGTAACTAGGCCCCCTCACACGCTCTTTTTTACCATTATGCCATTATGTTCAGCACAGTCAAAATATCTAATAACTATCTCTTTGAGGACCACTTAATCCCCCAGAGTCCCCAGCAGAAAGGCTGCAAGTTATGAGCTTTGTCAATAGTTTACATATCGTGTTGGTTATTGGGAAGTACACTGGCGTTTTCAGGGGGGGATTTTTCGGGTGGTGGTGGGGGAGATTGGGAAGAGGGATTTACGAGAGAGGATCTTTCCACAGAGGAATTTACCATGGGTGAAGTAAATTTCCATGAAGAGCGCGCTAGATTTTCCAGTATTATTAAAAAAAAGGAGAAATTAAACAAATAAGTTTTTTAACTGAAAGTAAAGAGCAATATTCAATCTTAAAACAAACAAAATTACTACACATATTAGGGTGTTTTTCTCCTCCTCAATACCTTGCTCTTTACGCTAAAGCATTATTATTATTTTCAAAAGAGCTATTTATTTTAATCAAACGATGTTTGTTATCCAGGGGCCATTCCTCTGAAATTGGAACAAAATTCAAACTTTAGTGTAAAGAGCGAGGTATTTACCTGGGGCTGATCCCCCTCATATACGCAATGAAAATATATCAGCATAGAAGTTCGCTACGTAAGTTAATTTGTATGTTACATATATTTATTGCTAATAAAAACGTTCGTTAATAAAATTAAAAGGTCTAGTGGTCTTTTCAAGAAACAAAAAATTCGGAGGGCCACTATGCCCCCTTCCCCACCCCCTTTTTCTCAAAATTGTTATTTTGAAATTAGAAAAATTAGGTAAATTTTGACTTTCTCACAACTCTACTTTTTTAAACAATAAAAAAAACTTTAGCGTAAAGAGCGGGGCGTTGAGGAGGGGACAGCCCCTTTCATATACGGAATCATTTCTTTCGTTTTAAGTTTTAAGGACACTCCTTACTTTCGGTTAAAAAAAAACTTGTTGTTTAATTTAATGGCTACAGGAAACAAAATCATCCGCATGAAAATTTACCATTACAGTGAATATAACCAGTGACTTTCAGCTAGAAATTAAAACAGAAAACAAACACTTAACCGAGAAAATATTATAGCTCTTTTATAGTGAAGACATGACAACTGTCAATGCCAGTAGCAATTTTTATCTAATCATTAATCTCAGTAATTCATTAATAATATTCAAAAACAAAAAATATTGTTTTTGGATTCTAGATAGGTAAGATAAATAGCGTAGACAAAATTCAAACTATAGGCAAGGTGTAACATTAAAGTTTAAACCAAACAGGTGATACATTAGAGAAGTAAATTTAAACTTAGGCTAAATTAAAAATGAAATTTTGACCACAATTGACACATTATTGGTTTTTCCTGTTCATTCTAATGACCCCCCTCCCTGGAAAATCCCCCATAAAAAAAACGGAAAAAAACTCCGAGCATTTTTTTTTCAAGTATTAAGTGCTAGAATTAGGTTAATGCAGTGTTTCATTTAAGTGTTTTATGATGATCGTTATCGTGGTGTGTTCATGGCTGTATATTTGGCTTTGAAATACACTATCTATCCATCTATCTATCTATCTATCATACACTTTTTTATTGTTTGTTTCTAGTTTCTACTATGCTTTCATTTTTTCTGGTTACCTGATGCTTAGTATATAGTCACCAAATAGCCTTCACCCCTCCCACCACCCCAGCGGCCTTCCATGTTCCAAATATAGTACTTATTGCAGTCTCGTAATGACATTAAATAAAAAAAACAAATTTTTCATCTGAAAGTAAGGAGCAACATCAAAACTTAAAACGAATAGAAGTTACTTCGTATATGAAAGGGGTTGTTCCCTCCACAACCTCTCACTCTTTACACTAAAGTTTTTTAATTGTTTTAAAAAGTAGAGCTTTGAGAAAGAGTCAACCTTTAGCGTAAAGAGTGAGGCGTTGAGGAGGGAACAGCCCCTTTTTTATTCGGAGTAATTTCTATTCGTTTTAAGTTTTAAAGTCGCTCCTTATATTCAGTTAAAAAAAAATTGTTTTTTTTAAACTTGTTTTTGAATTAATGCATGTTTTGATTTTGGCTCTCCGCACATGAATATTTGAAACGAAATTTGCATATTATTTTTTTTCGGCTAAATTGTTTTCTCATTTTTTGATCGCACATTTTTGAGAAAAAAAAGGAGCGGAGGAGGAGATTTAGTCGCTCTCCATTTTTTGGTTCTTAAAAAGGCAACTAGAACTTTAAATTTTTTTCGAACGTTTTTATTAGTAAAAAATATACGTAGGTATATTAGGTAATATACCTAATAATTGATTAGGAATTCAATTATGTACCAAACTTTTATATGTCTATGTTTTTACTACGTTTATGAGGGGGTTTGCCCCTCGTCAATACCTCACTCTTTACACTAAAGATTAAATTTTGTCCCAATTCCTTAAGAATGACCCCTGAATCATGAAGGCCGTAAAATAAATAGTTGAAATTACAACAAATACCTTAGCGTAAGTAGCGAGATATTAGAAAGAGGTGAAACCTTCATAGGCGTAATAATTTCTCTTCGTTTTAATTTTTAATGAAGCTCTTTGCTTTCAGTTGAAAAAACTTCTTCATATTTATTTTTTCATTGTTTTTTAAAGAATGCTAGAAAATCCTGCGCCCCCTCTCATGAAAATTATCTTCCCCCATGACAAATTCTTCCATGGAAAGATATTCCCATATTACCCCCTCCTCTCAACGACTCCCTCCCCCAAACTAAGAAAACCCCCCTAAAAACGTCGGTACACTTCCCAATAACCATTACTATATGTAAACACTGGTCAAAGTTTGTAACTTACAGCCCTTCCCACGGGGACTGTGGGGGTAGTAAGTCGTCCCCATATCCCGTCCCGATATTGTAACTTCAAAAGGGCACTAAAACTTTTAATTTCTGTTAGAATGAGATAACAAACACTTAACCGAGAAAATATTATAGCTGAAATTGAAAATAATGTGTCAATTGTCGTCAACATTTCATTTTTAATTTAGCCTAAGTTTAAATTTACTTCTCTAATTTATCACCTGTTTGGTTTAAACTTTAATGTTACACCTTGCCTATAGGTTGAATTTTGTGTACGCTATTTAACTTACCTATCTAGAATCCAAAAACAATATTTTTTGTTTTTGAATATTATTAATGAATTACTGAGATTAATGATTAGATAAAAATTGCTACTGGCATTGACAGTTGTCACAACTCTGCTTTTTAAAGAAATAAAGAACTTTAGCGTAAAGAGCGATGCGTTGAGGAGGAGACACCTCCTTGCATATACGGAATGATTTCTGTTCGTTTTAATTTTTAATTTCGCTCCTTACTTGCAATTAAAAAATATGTTTGTTGTATTTAATTTCTGAACGCTTTTTAATTAATGCATGTTTTGATTTTGACTGACCACACATGAATAATTAAAACGAAATTTGCACCTTAATTTTTTTTGGCTAAATGACCTTCATATATTTTTGTTCGGCCGATTTTGATTAAAAAAAGGGGCGTTGGAGCCTAGTTGCGCTCCAATTTTTGGTAACTTAAAAAGGTAACTATATTTTTAGTTTTTTTAAAAAGGTAACTTAGTAATATTTAGGAATATTTATTTAACATTTAGTTAATATTTTTAGTAATATTTAAATTAGTAATAAATATACATAAATTACAAATTAATTTACGTAACGAATTTGTATATTTGTGTGTTTTTATTACATATATGAGAGGGTTTGCCCCCTCGTCTGTACCTTGCTCTTTACACTACAGCTTAAATTTTGTCCCAATTCTTTAAGAATGACAAAGGCCGTAGAATAAATAGTTGAAATTACTAAAAGTACTTTAGCTTAAAGAGGAGGAGATGAAGCCCTTATATTCATAATAATTTCTGTTCTTTTTAAGTTTTAATACTGCTCTTTACTTTCAGTTGAAAAACTTTTTCCTATTTATTTTTTATTGTTTTTGTTTAAATAATACTAGAAAAACCTGAGCCCCCTTCATGGAATTTCACTACCACTTTGACACATTCCTCCGAGTAAAGATCCTTCCAAGTAGCTTCCTCCCCTCAACCCCCCCCCCCCCCCAACAACAACAAAAATTCCCCTGAAAACGTCTGTACACTTCCCAATAACCATTACTGTATGTAAACACTGGTCAAAGTTTGTAACTTGTAGCCCCTCCCTGGGAACTCTGGGGGAGTAAGTCGTCACCAAAGACATCTTATTATGTTTTTCGACTATGCTGAACAAAATGGTTAACTCAAATTTTTGATCCATTGACTTTTGGGAAAAAATGAGCTTGGCAGGGGGCCTAGCTGACCTCCAATTTTTTTGGTCATTTAAAAAGGGCACCAAAACTTTTCATTTCCATTAGAATGAGCCCTCTCACGACATTCTAGGACCACTGTCACCCCTACCGTCGATACGATCACCCCTGGGAAAAAGAAGAAAAAAACAAACAAATAAACACGCACCCGTGATCGAACTTTCGGCATAAGATACGATGTCCCACATTTTTGTAGATAGGAGCTTGAAATCACTACAGTGGGGTTTTCTGTTACGCCGAATGCGATGGTGTGATTTTCGTCAAGATTCTATGACTTTTAGGGGGTCTCTCCTAAAAGTAATCTGTTTTCCAAAATAAGGCAAATTTTCTCAGGCTCGTATCTTTTCATGGGTAAGGCTAAATTTGATTCCTTTAATGTATCTATTAGTATTGAAATTCATTTTTTTTAGACTTTCGTTTACTATTGAGCCGTCGCTCCTTACTACAGATCACTACAACGAACTGTTTGAAAATATAGAATTTTGTATTTTTGACAGAGGAAAGATTACGGATGCATGTTTATTTTAGTTTTTTTCCCAGGGATGATCGTATCGAACCAGTGGTCCTAGAATATCATAAGAGGGCTATTTCTAACTGAAATTAAGAGTTTTAGTACCTTTTTAAGTGAACAAAAAATTGGAGGGTAACAAGGCCCCCTCACACGCTCATTTTTACTATTTTGCCATTATGCTCAGCATAGTTAAAATATCTAATAACTATCTCTTTGAGGACCACTTAATCCCCCAGAGTCCCCAGCAGAAAGGCTGCAAGTTATGAGCTTTGTCCATAATTTACATATCGTGTTGGTTATTGGGAAGTACACTGGCGTTTTCAGGGGGGATTTTTTGGGTGATGGGGGGGGGGGGAGATCGGGAAGAGGGAGTTACGTGAGAGGATTTTTCCACGGAGAAATTTACCATGGGTGAAGTAAATTTCCATGAAGGGCGCGCTGGATTTTCCAGTATTATTTAAAAAAAGGAGAAATTAAACAAATGTTTTTTAACTGAAAGTAAAGAGCAACGTTCAATCTTAAAAAAACGAAATTACTACAAATATGAGGTTGTTGTTCTCCACCTCAATACCATGCTCTTTACGCTAAAGCATTATTATTATTTTCAAAAGAGCTATTTATTTTAATTAAACGATGTTTGTTATCCAGGGGCCATTCCTCTGGAATTGGAACAAAATTCAAACTTTAGTGTAAAGAGCGAGGTATTTACGTGGGGATTCCCCATCCCCTTTTTCTCAAAATTGTTATTTTGAAATTAGACAAAATTTGGACAAAAAGTTAAATTAATATGTAAATTTTGTTTTAATTATTCATGTACGACTAGCCAAAATCAAAACCTGTATTAATTAAAAAACGATCAGAAATTAAATAAAAAAACTTTTTTTTAACTTTAAGTAAGTAGAGACATTAGAACTTAAAACGAACAGAAATTATTTCATATATGAATGGGACTATCCTTCCTCAATGCCCTGCTCTTACAGTAAATTTTGACTTTCTCAAAACTCTACTTTTTTAAACAATAAAAAAAAACTTTAGCGTAAAGAGCGGGGCGTTGAGGAGGGAACAGCCCCTTTCATATACGGAATCATTTCTTTCGTTTTAAGTTTTATGGACACTCCTTGCTTTCGGTTAAAAAAAAACTTGTTGTTTAATTTAATTGCTACCGGAAACAAAATCATCCGCATGAAAATTTACCATTACAGTGAATATAACCAATGACTTTCAGCTAGAAATTAAAACAGAAAACTAACACTTAACCGAGAAAATAATATAGCTCTTTTATAGTGAAGACATGACAACTGTCAATGCCAGTAGCAATTTTTATCAAATCATTAATCTCAGTAATTCATTAATAATATTCAAAAACAAAAAATATTGTTTTTGGACTCTAGATAGGTAAGTTAAATAGCGTAGACAAAATTCAACCTATAGGCAAGGTGTAACATTAAAGTTTAAACCAAACAGGTGATAAATTAGAGAAGTAAATTTAAACTTAGGCTAAATTAAAAATGAAATTTTGACGACAATTGACACATTATTTTCAATTTCAGCTATAATATTTTCTCGGTTAAGTGTTTGTTATCTCATTCTAACAGAAATTAAAAGTTTTAGTGCCCTTTTGAAGTTACAATATCTGGACGGGATATGGGGACGACTTACTACCCCCACAGTCCCCGTGGGAAGGGCTGTAAGTTACAAACTTCGACCAGTGTTTACATATAATAATGGTTATTGGGAAGTGTACCGACGTTTTTAGGGGGGTTTTCTTAGTTTGGGGGAGGGAGTCGTTGAGAGGAGGGGGTAATATGGGAATATCTTTCCATGGAAGAATTTGTCATGGGGGAATATAATTTTCATGAAAGGGGGCGCAGGATTTTCTAGCATTCTTTAAAAAACAATGAAAAAATAAATATGAAGAAGTTTTTTCAACTGAAAGCAAAGAGCTTCATTAAAAATTAAAACGAAGAGAAATTATTACGCATATGAAGGTTTCACCTCTTTCTAATATCTCGCTACTTACGCTAAGGTATTTGTTGTAATTTCAACTATTTATTTTACGGCCTTCATGATTCAGGGGTCATTCTTAAGGAATTGGGACAAAATTTTATCTTTAGTGTAAAGAGTGAGGTATTGACGAGGGGCAAACCCCCTCATAAACGTAGTAAAAACATAGAAATATAAAAGTTTGGTACATAATTGAATTCCTAATCAATTATTAGGTATATTACCTAATATACCTACGTATATTCTTTTTTAAGTTCGAAAAAAATTTAAAGTTCTAGTTGCCTTTTTAAGAACCAAAAAATGGAGAGCGACTAAATCTCCTCCTCCGCTCCTTTTTTTTCTCAAAAATGTGCGATCAAAAAATGAGAAAACAATTTAGCCGAAAAAAAATAATATGCAAATTTCGTTTCAAATATTCATGTGCGGAGAGCCAAAATCAAAACATGCATTAATTCAAAAACAAGTTTAAAAAAAACAAGTTTTTTTAACTGAATATAAGGAGCGACTTTAAAACTTAAAACGAACAGAAATTACTCCGAATAAAAAAGGGGCTGTTCCCTCCTCAACGCCTCACTCTTTACGCTAAAGTTTGACTCTTTCTCACAGCTCTACTTTTTAAAACAATTGAAAAACTTTAGTGTAAAGAGTGAGAAGTTGTGGAGGGAACAACCCCTTTCATATACGAAGTAACTTCTATTCGTTTTAAGTTTTGATGTTGCTCCTTACTTTCAGATAAAAAATTTGTTTTTTTATTTAATGTCATTACGAGACTGCAATAAGTAATATATTTGGAACATGGAAGCCGCTGGGGTGGTAGGAGGGGTGAAGGCTATTTGGTGACTATATACTAAGCATCAGGTAACCAGAAAAAAGGAAAGCATAGTAGAAACTAGAAACAAACAATAAAAAAGTGTATGATAGATAGATAGATAGATGGATAGATAGTGTATTTCAAAGCCAAATATACAGCCATGAACACACCACAATAACGATCATCATAAAACACTTAAATGAAACACTGCATTAACCTAATTCTAGTACTTAATACTTGAAAAAAAATGCTCGGAGGTTTTTTTCCGTTTTTTTTATGGGGGATTTTCCAGGGAGGGGGGTCATTAGAATGAACAGGAAAAACCAATAATGTGTCAATTGTCGTCAAAATTTCATTTTTAATTTAGCCTAAGTTTAAATTTACTTCTCTAATGTATCACCTGTTTGGTTTAAACTTTAATGTTACACCTTGCCTATAGTTTGAATTTTGTCTACACTATTTATCTTACCTATCTAGAATCCAAAAACAATATTTTTTGTTTTTGAATATTATTAATGAATTACTGAGATTAATGATTAGATAAAAATTGCTACTGGCATTGACAGTTGTCATGTCTTCACTATAAAAGAGCTATAATATTTTCTCGGTTAAGTGTTTGTTTTCTGTTTTAATTTCTAGCTGAAAGTCACTGGTTATATTCACTGTAATGGTAAATTTTCATGCGGATGATTTTGTTTCCTGTAGCAATTAAATTAAACAACAAGTTTTTTTTTAACCGAAAGTAAGGAGTGTCCTTAAAACTTAAAACGAAAGAAATGATTCCGTATATGAAAGGGGCTGTCCCCTCCTCAACGCCCCGCTCTTTACGCTAAAGTTTTTTTTTATTGTTTAAAAAAGTAGAGTTGTGAGAAAGTCAAAATTTACCTAATTTTTCTAATTTCAAAATAACAATTTTGAGAAAAAGGGGGTGGGGAAGGGGGCATAGTGGCCCTCCGAATTTTTTGTTTCTTGAAAAGACCACTAGACCTTTTAATTTTATTAACGAACGTTTTTATTAGCAATAAATATATGTAACATACAAATTAACTTACGTAGCGAACTTCTATGCTGATATATTTTCATTGCGTATATGAGGGGGATCAGCCCCAGGTAAATACCTCGCTCTTTACACTAAAGTTTGAATTTTGTTCCAATTTCAGAGGAATGGCCCCTGGATAACAAACATCGTTTGATTAAAATAAATAGCTCTTTTGAAAATAATAATAATGCTTTAGCGTAAAGAGCAAGGTATTGAGGAGGAGAAAAACACCCTAATATGTGTAGTAATTTTGTTTGTTTTAAGATTGAATATTGCTCTTTACTTTCAGTTAAAAAACTTATTTGTTTAATTTCTCCTTTTTTTTAATAATACTGGAAAATCTAGCGCGCTCTTCATGGAAATTTACTTCACCCACGGTAAATTCCTCTGTGGAAAGATCCTCTCTCGTAAATCCCTCTTCCCAATCTCCCCCACCACCACCCGAAAAATCCCCCCCTGAAAACGCCAGTGTACTTCCCAATAACCAACACGATATGTAAACTATTGACAAAGCTCATAACTTGCAGCCTTTCTGCTGGGGACTCTGGGGGATTAAGTGGTCCTCAAAGAGATAGTTATTAGATATTTTGACTGTGCTGAACATAATGGCATAATGGTAAAAAAGAGCGTGTGAGGGGGCCTAGTTACCCTCCAATTTTTTGTTCACTTAAAAAGACTCTAAAACTCTTAATTTTAGCTAGAATTAGCCCTCTTACGACATTCTAGGACCACTGGGTCGATACGATCATCCCTGGGAAAAAAAAAATTAAAATAAACATGCATCCGTAATCTTTCCTCTGTCAAAAATACAAAATTCTATATTTTCAAACAGTTCGTTGTAGTGATCTATAGTAAGGAGCGACGGCTCAATAGTAAACGAAAGTCTAAAAAACTGAATTTCAATACTAATAGATACATTAAAAGAATCAAATTATGTCAGCCCATCTAATGCCTGGACATGATAGCTATACGCTAAAAATCATACTAAGGTTGCTTACTCTTTTTCTTCACACCAACATCATTTGACATTTTTAACCAACGGTTCGCGATAAAAAAGTTTGGAAATAACGTAAAACTTCAAAAGAAAACAATGTGAGCCTTATAGCCAAAATTTACTTTAAACTGCAATGTAAATTGTTTTATAACTACTATTTTTAGGGTCACTTCCGTTTAAATCCCCTATTCCCCGACCTTGTAAATAGTCTGTACCTGAATTTTCCCTGATTAGGAAGATTGTATTTAGAGATAGTTCTTAAGAAGAAACATTTTCCTTAATTCTTTTGTTTCTATCTCAGAATTAGTCTTCATACAGGGTTACTAGTTGTTCAAGCATTAGAAGTTATAAAGGTAGGCACCTAGATATTTAAACAAATTTACTAGGCTATCTTTAATTTGAGCAGAATATATTTTCCGTAAAATTTTTCTTTACCTAACTAACAGCATTGCAAGAGCGTGAAAGGATCCAAATCCGGCCCTGTCCCCTAGTTTCCATGAATTGACGCTTTTGATCAATACCCGTAATGTCGACTGGTGGATTGACAATTTTTATTGCAAATGAGGGTGTATTTTTATTTATTCTATTTATTTATATATATATATATATATATATATATATATATATATATATATATATATATATATATATATATATATATATATATATATATATATATATACATATACCGTCCTAAATTTTACAGAAATCTATTTTGTCTCTAGAGGAAGAAGACTTTGTGATGGGCCAATGGGCCTGTACGAGATTGGATGAAAACAATTCTTGTATTTATTTCTTAAGCCCTTAGATGGTGTAAAAGCGAGCCAAGTCCAAGGTACATTTAGTTCTCTTTTGTTTCGTCTTAGAAAGTAACTGTTTCTGGATTTATTATCCGTACAGCATACCCACGTAATTTATTTAGGCTAAAAAGTAAAAGGCAAAGCATTGCACAAGAAATCTGAACAAAACTAACTCAAATCAATAAACACTATAACTGCATAAGGAGATTAAATTAAAAAAAACAAGTTTTATCAACTGAAAGTAAGGAGCGACATTAAAACTTAAAACGAACAGAAATTACTTCGTATATGAAAGGGGCTGCTTCCTCATCAATGCCCCGCTCTTTACGCTAAAGTTTGACTCTTTCTCTCAACTCTTCTTTTTAAAATAGTAAAAAACTTTAGCGTAAAGAGAGGTAAGCTAGACATTTTATTTTTTGAACGGACTAAGCAACATCTTGATTTACGTCGTTAGTGTTGCAACATAACTGTTTTAGCTTGTAAAGTTGTATTATTTGTGTTTCGTATCCTTTTAATTGCATTTTTAAACCAAGGAGACGGTAGCTTTGATCTTGTGTCAGCTAACCATTATCAACAGTTGAGACACTAATACAGTTATGAAAACACAATTATTTTTTGAGACGCAGTACGCTCGCATTGATTCATTGGTATGTGAAAATTATGTCGGTTAGAAACAAGACAAAATTGCGTTCCCGCCTATAGTGTTATTGTACGGGCTACGTGTCGGAGCGCGGACTTGGAGGAGGAGCCAAGTTCAGAGCTCTGGACCAAAAGCCTCTCATGGGCAAGATAGGAGTTTTCATAACTGTATTGGTCTCTAAGCTGTGGCATTAACAAACATTGGGAAACGGTACAATTGTACCCTTTTGGTACATTTCACCTCTAAAGATAAATTCTGGTACAATCACAAATTGCATGGTACATTTTACAAAAGGTGGTACAATAAGATTTGACTGGACGTCAGAACGTAGCGAGCGGAGGGAATTGTAGTTTTTTTGTCTTCTAGAGCTTTAAGGTTTCTTTTAAACATTTATCTAAGTGCCTCTTGTGGTCAGAATATAGCGGGAAGCAGCACAGCTATCTGGACGGTAAGTATAAAATAGGTGGAAGGCGTCAAAAAAATCCCAAACTTAGCTCAAAAGAAACATGATTTTGATGGTTTACCGCTATACATTTATCAAACAGTTCGTGGTAACAAACTCTAGTAAGGAGCGACCCGGCTCAATAGTAACCAAAACTCTAAAAAATGATTCAGCGTATCAGAGAACCCTACTGTAGAAGTTTCAAGCTCCTATCTACAAAAATGTGGAATTTTGTATTTTTTGCCAGAAGGCAGATCACGGATGCGTGTTTATTTTTTTTTTGTTTTTTTTTTTGTTTTTTTCCCCAGGGTTGATGGTATCGACCCAGTTGTCCTAGAATGTTGCAAGAGGGCTCATTCTAACGGAAATGAAAAGTTCTAGTGCCCTTTTTAAGTGACCAAAAAATTGGAGGGCACCTAGGCCCCCTCTCACGCTAATTATTTTACCAAAGTCAACGGATCAAAATTCTGAGATAGCCATTTTATTCAGCGTAGTCGAAAAACCTTATAACTATGTCTTTGGGGACGACTTACTCCCCCACAGTCCCCATGGGAGGGGCAACAAATTACAAACTTTGACCAATGCTTACATATAGTAATGGTTATTGGGAAGTGTACAGGCGTTTTCAGGAGGATTTTTTTGGTTGGGGGAGGGGTTGAGAAGAGGGGGATATGCTGGGGGAACTTTCCATCGATAATTTGTCATGGGGGAAGATAATCCCTAATTTGTCAAGGGAGCGCAGAATTTACTAGCATTATTTAAAAACACAATGAAAAAATAAATATGAAAAAGTTCTTTCAGCTGGAAGTAAGGAACAGCATTAAAACTTAAAACAAACAGAAATTATTACCCATTTGAGGGGCTCACCTCCTCCTAATACCTCGCTCTTTACGTTAAAGTATTTTTAGTAATTTCAACTATTTATTCTACGGCTTTTGTGATTCTTGGGTCATTCTTAATGAATTGGGACAAAATTTAAGCTTTAGTGTAAAGAGCGAGGATCTGACAAGGGGGCGAACCCCCTCATATATGTAATAAAAATATGAGAATACAAAAGTTCTTTACGTAAGCTAATTTATAAGCTACGTAAATCTTTTACTAATAAAAATATTCGTAAAAAATTAAAAGTTCTAGTTGCCTTTTTAATTAACCAAAAAATCGGAGGGCAACTAGGCTTCCTCCCCAGCTCTTTTTTTCTCAAAATCATTCGATCAAAATTATGAGAAAGCCCTTTAGCCAAAAAAAAAATAAATGCAAATTTTGTTTTAATTATTCCTCTGCGGAGAGCCAAAATCAAAACATGCATTGATTCAAAAACGTTCAGAAATTAAATAATAAAAACAAGTTTCTTTAACTGAAAGTAAGGAGCGACATTAAAACTTAAAACGGACAGAAATTACTTCGTATATGAAAGAGGCTGCTTCCTCATCAACGCCCCGCTCTTTACGCTAAAGTTTTTTACTGTTTTAAAAAGAAGAATTGAGAGACGGAGTCAATTATTGTAAGTGTTTTATTGTTTATTATTTTCTTTGCTGAAGACGGCCCTTAGATATAGGGCCGAAATATTCAAATAGGTTTCGTTGGTTCACTGTCTTGGGAAAAAAGTCCTCGTTATTCTCTCTTCTGTAGTTGTAATATGGAAAGGCAGTGTGGTCATCGTCATTATTTACTTCACTGCTTAGATATCCGTTAAAGATGTATTGTGTACTCTTAAAAAGATGTGCTAAAAGCCAGATGCACATCACAGCTTTTTTTTAAAGAAATATCGTCAAAGGTTTTCCCCGAATTCGGCTTGGCTAAAACTGACTAATGGAAGTTGTCTAAAAATTAAGATCTGTCCACTTTCGCCGGATGTACAACTTACTTTCGATTTTACCTAGGAATATAGTTACTTGTTTCTTTGGAGCGATGTATCTGTTCAATGAAAAACAGATCGAATTAATTCTCAGAATCAATCAGTGATCAATCAGAATCAATTTGTGTTTTCACCTGACATCTTGAATTCAAGTTGTCGGATTAAATATAGGTATAACTTTGCACCTTTAGCCAGGGGTGCATCAAAGAGGAAGCGCTTCCTCTGAAAGTTCTTTGGAACTCTGGGTGTTTTAATTTAGCGTATGTGTCCGCATTTGTCTGCATATTGGACGATTTCGTCGGTAAATCCTTTATACCCCCCTCCCCAAGCTAAAACTCTAGCTTTAGCCCTGTCACCAAAATAGGTATGTAGAAATGGTGGATAGAGTTTAACCTATTAGCTCTACGTCCCCCTCAAAAGTCTTAAGAAATGTTTATCATGCAATTTGCCACACCTTTTAACTTTTTAAAAATAGACCCCTCTTTCCGTACTGGCAAATCTCCTTTGTTAAAAATATAAAATACGAAATATTTTCAAAACTAGGGAGGGAGTATTTTTTATTGATTGTTTCTAATGAAAATGCAAATTTTTAAAAATCTAGGGGGCGTATTTTCCACCAGCCACTTTTTGAATGGCACCTCGGTCAGAGGAGAGGGCTCTTATGTTCCAACGTAATATTTAAATTTTGTAAGAATCTGACGTGTTAATGGGTTTAACCCCCCCCCCCTCCCTAACCCCTCAAAATATGCCTGACTCGTATAACAGTCAAAAATGCGTAAAATTTTTTTTACTGTGTTTTGTAAAATATTTTGTACCCTCTTATCAAAATCCCCCCCCCCTCCTCGAGAAAAACCCCTGGATGCAAACTTAGATACTATAATTAGTTAAGCATTCGAAACGAATATTATAGATGACACATATATGGTTGGGGTCTGCTGTCATTTAAGTCGACAAGTATTTGTCTCTTGTTCAAACCTTATAATGCATCAGTTAGTCAGTAAAAATGAAAACTTGATCCACCCCTCATCTTATAGAAACGTAAGCATAATTTTTTTTGAGGGGGGGGGGAGACAATAATGAAATATTTTTGGCTACTTCCCATAAATTGTTAGGGCGGAGGGGGGGAGTTTGAGCCCTGAGGCTCCTCCCATGTATATGTGATGTTTCTCTTTTGAAACGAACCCATGCCACAAGGTACTTCCTCACCAGACTTTATCCCAAGCATTAACGCATCCAATCAATGTTCTTAAAAAGTCTCACGATCAATACGATTAGATAATCACTAAAATTAGTTACGATAAATATGAACATTATAGAAAACATGTGCGGGGAGGGGGAGGATAATTCTCTTACTATGAGTCTAGTCGTCACCTCAAATTATATCCCTCCGAGATCGCTCTCTTATGAGCATGCGTGAAGATTTAAAGCGGCAAGTACGGAAGAATCGCTCACCCATGTGGGGTGACAATATTTAGTATTCAATATGGTTTTGTTGAGTGAAGACAGGAGATGAATTTTTGTGGTGCTTAATATTTTTTTTTAACATTAAATTTGGATAGATTGGAATTTGGATATACATGACTAATGGGTAATTGAATTGTATATTTTTGGTACTTATGTAGCCTATTATACCAAACACACTCAAGAATTCAAGTTAGATTGATCATGATGAAAATATAGTAGTTTAGTTTAATTAGCATAATTTGCACTTAGGGGTAAAGTAACCTAACCCCCCCCCTATGATAAATACCTAACCAAATTTTCAACTGTATATCTTAAATGTTAAATTAAAATGTTGTAATTGAATTGTATATTTTTGGTACTTATGTAGCCTATTATACCAAACACACTCAAGAATTCAAGTTAGATTGATCATGATGAAATATAACAAAACATGATGAAAATATAGTAGTTTAGTTTAATTAGCATAATTTGCACTTAGGGGTAAAGTAACCTAACCCCCCCTATGATAAATACCTAACCAAATTTTCAACTGTATATCTTAAATGTTAAATTAAAATGTGCCTGTATAATCTAGTAGTTTATCTCACTGTTTTAAACTAATTGTCTCCTAAGGCAGGTAGACACACCGGTTCTACGCTAACAGTTCAGATCAAACTTCATGAGTGGGGTCTCTATAATACATATGTACCGGGGGGGGGGGGGTGTACTGATTCTCACTGTGAAAAGATCGGTACAAAAGTGGGAACGGTTTAGTTTAAGTCCTTTTCTGAACTAAGTTTTAGTTTATTTGCTAATAGCCAAGGGCACATCCAGGATTTTTCTGGAAGGGGAGTGGGTGCAAAAACGCATTTATAGCCTATGCATAGCTATATAGCTATATAGAGTTTTTGTGTTTTGACGATTTATTAACTCCCCCCCCCCCTAATGTTCCCATTTAGCCCTAGGCTATGTAAAAAAAACTAACATAAAAAACTATGAAGTTTTCATTTTCTGATACGGAGCATATTTCCATTTTCAGATTATCATGTTTCCTTTAGTAGAAGCCTAAAACTCTGGTTGTTGAGAAGGAAACATGTTATGAAAACATTTCTAGTTTCATAATATGAATGAAAATTGTAATTACCACATTTTGACTGCAATCCCGCAGTACTTCACCATTAATCCCTCTAATTTGCAAATATATTGCCTTTCTCATGTATTTTGTCTTGTGTCAATCTTGTTTTAACCCTTGTTGGCTTCCTTTAAATTGAATTAACGGCGACGAAATCAAGAAACTGAAAATCACATGGGAAGTATATAATTTGGACAATATATTTACACATCTTGGGGGGGGGGTTAAATTATAGTATAATTGTAGCCAAAATTTGGCAAGTACAATTATTCTGCAAATTATGAAGTTACAATTTTTTCTTAACATCTTTCCTTCTCAACAGCCCCTATTCTAGGTTTATACCTCTCTATTTAACGAAGTTTAACCGTATTTTTTTTCAATCAAACATTCTGGACAATAACTCAAGATAACCTGGACGTTTAGTCGACACAGTAATTTGTTTTATAGTTAAATAAAAAAAAAATCAACTGAAAGTAAGGAGCAACATTAGCCTAAAACGTAAAACGAACAGAAATTATTACATATATGAGGGAAGTTAATCTAAAACACCTCGCTCTTTACGCTTAAGTTTTTTATTAGTTTAAAAAACTTTTTATTGTTCTTATTAAACGACTATAGCGTGTCAGGGGTCATTCTTTAAGAATAGGGACAGAATTCAAATCGTAAAGACTTAAGCGTAAATTTTCTCAGGCTCATAATTTTTGATGGGTAGACTAAACTTTATCAAACCTATATATTTGAAATTAACATAAGCACCCCATTATTTTTGTAAATCTATTGGTATCAAAATTCTGTTTTCTAGAGTATTGGTTACTATTGAGCCGGGTCGCTCCTAAATTACAGTTTGTTGCCACGAACTGTTTGAAACAGTTTAATCAATAGGAAGAGCAACATACAAATACATTATTAGGGCTATATGTGTCTTTCAGGGGGTGTGGTGCATAATCAGGGTAATAACTGTTATGTTGAGAAGAAGCATAAAATAAGGAATCTAATGCTACTATTTTTGTTTTATGTTCGTTTTTTATAGCTTCGGGCTATATAGATGGGGGAGAGGCTGAGGATGAATAGTCAAAAATACTAACTAAACAAAAAACATGAAAAAAGAATTAAGACAAAATAAAATGTAAAAATTTCCTTCTATCAGACTTTCTACACCACATATCCTGCCTATATTTTGGAATACGGGTAGAACTTTTTAGAATTCTTTCTCTTCTTCATTATTTTTGTTTCTCATACTTTCTCTTTGACTGCTCAATGTTGCATTTCGGGAAATTTTCTACCAGACAATTTTATGGGGGGAGGGGATAAACCTAGGAACAATCACTGGTTCTGCTTTTTGATTTACACTTCTTTCCTTACACCACACTGCTTTTCCATTAATAAACAAAATGAAAATAAAGACATGTATTCTTTCTTAATAATACGTTTAACCCTTTATGCTTCTTTTTTTTGCTCATTTTGGAATTTTTTTTTGTATTATACCTTATAGCCAAGTGGATTGGTGCGTTGGATTTAGGATGTCCGAGAGGGCGAGGGTTCGAATCTCATTGTACCCAATCATTTTGTTTGAGACTGGGGCCAGTGTCGTGACTCTGAAAGCTCAACCAGAGTCGATCCAGCTCTGAATGGGCACCTGGATAAATCTTGGGAAGGTAAACTGGAAAGATGTGCGTAAGCACAGGATGGTTGACTCCATTGCACTTCCTGGCTGAAGGGCCAAGAAACGGAGATCAGTACCGTCGGTAGGGACTGGAATGTCCAATGCTACATTCTTTACCTTGTTTTTTACCCTTGTTATACCTTATTCGTACTAGTGCAGTGATTTCTCTCCTTTTACAGAAATACAATAGTTTTCCAAAAAATACCGTAAGAAACCCTATAATACAAATATTAAATGCTTATACTAACAGTACAATGCTTATATTTTCCCCCTATTCCTTCTCTATTCCCCTATATAACCTTATTCGCTCATAACGTGCAAATGTATAGGCCCATATTGAATATTCTTCATGGATTTTCCTGTTCCTTAATGCTGTCAACGACTCTTGTTTGCCGTTAAATTCGCTTGAAGAACATCGTCGACAATATCAAGCTACGAGGAAATGCATAGAGAATTTGGGCTATATATTCGCACATTAGTTGGAGATGGGAGAAAGTACAATGAGGCACTTCCAGGATTAATGTTAGTAACTCACAATTTTCAAAAATATTTTTCAGGATTTTATAGTGTTTCTTTCTGTAGAAGGAAACCACTACATGCAAGTTGATCTAATTAGAAGCTAAGTTGTGTATCTTTAGAGAAATTGTTGAAATACGACCTGCTGCTATCATAAATTTGAATTTAACTTCAGCGTTGTGTATTATGTTTTGGTGAGATTGTCAATCAGTACCACAACAACTTAGTAACATGGGTATTCAAGAGTCTTTGGGTGTGCTAATGGAAAGCTTTATGAGTCTACTGCTCTTATGGGTACCTCTCCCAGGCGGTGCCTCTCACCTTATCCCTAGGTGGCGATAGGGTGACGCCCTACAGATATGTAGAGTACCTCAATAAGAAGCACAGACCAAGGGGAAATCTTTTCTTTGGGGTCCATAATAGAAGTTGGGTTACCTTCGCCTGGGGGCATAAATACAGATGGAGGAGGAAGAAGGCTCCTCAAATGTATGCTTAACAGGGGGCAGCGGCGTGTCCACGCGTCCCTTGAGTTACAAACATTTTTCCTGTAGTGGGTTTAATTGCATGGTGACACAAAACACCATCCTGGGAGGATCTTCTTTAGGAGGACAACTGCGGCAGGGCGTAAGATTTAGATCTATGTACAACGGCCTCTGCAAAGTGCTGCCTCGACTCTTTCGGGGTAACTGCAAGACTGGGAACCTTGCAATAACTCTATTCTCCCTTGAGGAGTGGCACCCCTTGAGGATTGGCGCCTCTTGAGGAAATTATAGCCTAGTAAACGTCACAGCACTCGTCACACTGGAATGGTATTAATAATAGAATACTCATTTATAGAATACTAATTAGAATACCAATAATAGAATACTCAATTGCTCATTTTATGACTAAAAAGTTCGGGGTGTGTGTTATAGTAGTATATACCCCCCCCCCCTTGAACTGACTGACGGAGAAACTAGGGACTCAGATGAATTTTACTTACAGTTACAGGAGCTAATAGACAAGATCCCAAGTAGAAATATGATACTTTTTCTAGGAGATTTTAACGCCCAGGCTGGTAGAAAATAGGGAGGATGGTATCTTAGCCTAGGTAAATTTGGCGTAGGAAAAGAAAACAGTAATGGCTACAGACTTTTGCAATTTTGTAGGTATAACAATCTAGTTATAACCAATACGGTGTTAGGTCATATAACAGCCCATTTGTTGACATGGTAGTCAAGTGACGGTAAGAAAGACGGTCAAGTGAACTTAGTGGGAAGGTGTAAAGAGGGAGGCTTTGAATAGATTAGGACGGAGGAGGACTGTGCGTAGCTTTTAGTTGTTAGTAGTAGTAGTAGTAGTAGTATTCAAGAGTCTGTTATCGTCCCTTTTTTTTTATTTGTCACAAAGGGCTGCACAATTGGAGTTGTAAATGGCTTAAAGAAAATGATATTTAAGAGGATGGTCACATCACAAAAATTGTTTATACCTCCTTCGCTATCCGACACCTGGTCACCAGCTCTGCTTATGTAAACTTTAACGAAATGGTTGATTTTACCATACTTGCTCTATCTCTTCCCTTTCGCAAGGCATTTGAGGTTCTCTGAGCATTCCAAGCCTATAGACTCATTATGTAATAATGAGCTCTCGTGTCCTAGGGTTCCATATACTGTTTCCACTGTTCTGCAGATTTAGATAGCTTGCATCACTGTTAGCTTTCCACCTTCACTGAACAATTTCTCACGAGTTCAATCATCGTTTAACCAAAAACCAACCCATCATAAAATTTCTTGATCAGCTTTTGATTTCCCAGAATCTTTTCTACTGACTCGTTCTTGATGTATTTTACGGAATCTGCTGGCTACTGGGTTTGCTGATAGCCGCTTGGAGTTTGGGGTTTGATGGCCCAATATGCTCAACAGTTTTGTCCAAGTGTAATGTCACTCTGCTTAGCTGGCTTTCTAATGGTTCTTGACGTTTACCCCCCCTTCCAATCCTCGAGGAAAAAGTGGGCTATTCATTGGCATATAAGGGTTGGGGGGTCAAAGTATTTGGGCAGTTTGAATTCAGAAAACAATTCTTACTTCATAATATGCAGAATAATTGTACATTCGTACCTAACACATTTTGCATGCACATCTGCTATACTCCCCCCTCCTATTCCGTGAATCTATAGCCCGAACGTGTTTCTAAAGTAACGAAGAAACTAACGAAAAACTGGTTTGTTCTCGAGTTTTACACACAGTGTGAACTTGAATGAGTGGCTTAGGATACACAAACACCAAAATTTCTAACCCTTATGGAAATTAGATAAAAACAGAACTTAAATAAAATTCTCATATTTGGAAAGTTTTTTTTGCTGGGAGGGGGGTGTCCGCGGAGGGAGTTAACGCCGGCCACCGCGTTGTCTACGTTTGTGGACCAATTCAAACAACATTTCTATAAACTTCAATCATTTGCTTCAAAAACGCCAGCACCCACAAAATTAAGCAAACTAAACAAAATAAATATAAAACTCATGGTAAGGCAAATGACAATAAGCACTACAAAGCGAAGCACATAGCCGAATATGTTGCTATTGTTATGTATGACTGGAAGAACTGTACTTCGCCTGGTAGAATCAGAGATGCACGCCAAATGGTAGAAAGGGGGCAACCCTTACCTTACCCGGATTACTTTTCTAAAATTCAAAATTGTGGAGGTCGTATACCATTGCTTGGATTCTCAGATGATATAAAAGGACATATTATTTTTAGTTTTCTCTCAAATTTGTGTTTACTGGTAAATTAGGCTTTAATTAGGGTTCTGTTGGAATTTTAACTGGAGCTGTGTCACTTAGTTAATGTTTGACTGTTTGCTTCCTCGTTCACCATTTGGAAGAGCTGCAACGTGGTCAGCTCTTACGGTAAAAATTTTCTAAACTCACTTCAAGGGCTTTACTCCCCTTGGGGTGCTAACTTTGATAGGGGAGTCCCCTCTCCTTAGATTTTGAATTATACATTTTTTGGTGTTTTCATTAAAAAAAAAAAAAATTATGCCCCAATAGATTCTGAAAAGTACCTTTTTGTTGTCCAAATTTCGCGACTCTTTGCCTTCCATGCAGGTATACTTTTACCCAAAAGAAGAGGACGTGTCTCATCATTTCACGTGCTTAAAGAGAGCCAAACTAATATTTTTCAGCTGTGCGTAGGAATAGTGTTTTGTTGGGGGATTTTAATTCTTCGCCTGCTTCCCTCCTTATATCTCAAAATTAAACTAGCTTCAAATAGTTTCCTACAAAGTGTTTATAATGCTCCATGTTTCGTGTTTTGTTCAAAGTTGCAGCCCCCCGTTATGCCGTCCTCTGCCCCAATAGACTTCGGTGTCTCAGTTGGATAAATTTTGACACTTTCTGAATTTTTAATTTTGTATTTATTTAACCTTTTATGATTCTTTTTAATAGAGCCCTAAAATTTTTATTCTGTGGTCAGATTTAAAATTTTCACATCCAATGCTTATGTATATATTTGCGCATTCTTGACATTCCTTAATTCTTCGTCCCAAAGATCCCTTAGATTCTAACTTCTTTCAGGATACAAATTCCCAAGTAGTTCTGGAATTCTTCTTAAATTAATAGATATAAAAAAGAAGATGTCAAATTTCATTCCAGAATACAATGAGAAGCTTTGTCAATGAGTCATTTTATATTTGTATTTGTGTTTTTCTGGATATCAGAGCTGCTTTGGCCTTGATACTGTGGTCGTCGGCATTTGAAAAGAATTTTTTTCCTTAGTTACAGCATGTCTAATAAAATTAGTAAATAATATAGGGTTATTCTCGATAACAGAATGGAAGTCGAACCCCCTCCTCCTTTACTCAAACAGAAAAATATGTATACTGCAAATAAAAGTGGATATTCTGCAACATAGCATGCTGTTGTTGATGAAACCAATTAACTAGGTAGCCTATGTCAACTTCAGCAATCATGGCTTCCTCCTGGTTTTCGCATTGGGCGGGGGGGATTTCGGTACTTAAGTATTATACGAGAAACACTCGAGAATTTGGATTGTGAATTGGAGACATTACCCGCCTTTCACGGTGTTAATACCGGAGAATTAGCTTCGGGTCTCTGGAAAAATACATAGTAGCCACATTTTAAATAAATATTTAGTTAGTATTTTTGTTCGGTTAGTTTAGGTTATATATTTAATATAACGCGCTCCAGGCGGCCGCCTTCCATAATTCTTTGTTGTAGCTTTCACAATTTTGCTAAGAAAAAGTAATATATTTTCATCATAATTTGTTATATTTCATTGGCATTAACAAACTTCACTTCTCGAGTGCTTGGCTCAGAGGGTACCCCTTACCTCAAAATTCAAAAATTGGCTAAAAATCATATCTATATCATAGGTTATATAACGGGTTAAATGCTCATAGGAAAAAACTTTGAAATTTTTAAATCGGCTGAACATTCTGCAGTTCGGTAGGCTCATAGAAAAGATTTATTGTGGGGGAGGGGTGTTGGTAACAGATAGTTTTGGGGTATATTGAATAAGAATTGTTCGGGAATTAAAATAATTAGGATATCTGAAGAGGGGTGGGCCCGATCCTCTTTTTACACACGTCTCAAGCTTAGGACCTAAGCAGCAAATAACGATAAAAAGTAAAACAAATACTCAAAGACATAGCCTACTCTCCCTATGACAAAATTAAAGTAAAATTAAATCAAAACGGTACTTATACATATTATACCTAGAAGACCGAAGACACCCTTACCATGAGAAGACCATATTATACCAAGAAGTTTCCTGAATGCACGATCTGTGAAAACTGGTTTCATAGCCACAAAGGCATATCAGGTGACAGAATGTATTGGGTTTGTTCAATTTGAGCTATATATTTCAGCAGTTTTTTGAGAAAGAGACGTGTATCAGAAACCACAGTTTCGAGAAAAACTGGGTTCAAAATTCTAGAAACTTCACTTCACTGGAGAGTAAATAAGCCTGTAGTAAAGGTTTTTAAACTTAATTTGGCGTTATTGATACTTCAGAAGTCATTTTGCGGCTTTTCAAGTATATCCGAATTTTGGAAACTGCCCATTTGGTCTTTACGTCTCTTTCACTAGAAACTTGAGAAACATCCGCCCTTCTGAACGAACGAAAATTGGATACACGTCTTTTCAGTTTTCTAGTAAGTTGGATACAAGTCTTTTACTTATATGGTCAGTTGGATATACGTCTGTTCACGCGAGTATGGCAAGGCTGAATACACAACAAGTTGCTGAAGAGCCAAGTGATGGACAACGTGTTTATTTCGGGTAAAAAAGATAAAAAAAAACTGAATGGCAGTACAATCGTTCAATTTACGTAAAGCATTTTTGAAAGCCAATCGCTTCCCACATAAGATATTATTAGAGGTTTTATTAGGTTGCAAAGTATGATTTTGTTGATTGATATATAAGCGCTCCGAATTAACAAGTTCATTGTAAATGGGGCTAGATAATCACTAATGTAAAATGTATTTTTTCATGTGAAGGATTTTACACCCACTAGGAATTTATTTCGTGGAATGTGTCGTCCTGGAGCTTGTGCCCCGCCTGGATATTGTTTCTAAACTCCTTATTATCAGCGAAGGGACTAAACCCTTGGCAGAAGTGATACTGTTTGATCTACAAGTTTTTTTTCTTTTTTGACTATTTGTTGTTCAATAGATCTTTTGCTACCAGTTCGAACGCCTTGAGTCAACTCAACATCACAATTTCCTTTTGTTTATTTAAATGGCTGTCTTAGCAATAAAAATTAGCATAATAAAAACAGAAATCATATACACCAAGTGACGTTTGCCTAGTGTGAGGGAACTGTGCCAAGCATTGGATGGACCATGTCACGCAAAGGTGAAATTGTATGGCAAATGTGGTACTCCAACCGTGCACCAGGTGGTAGAAAGTGAGTGACCCCTTGGCTTCTATGATCATCATGAAAACAAAAAATGTAGTGTCCTGTTAAATGCACTAACGAAAGAGGGCGCGAAGGAGTTTGCAAATCGGTTCGTACCGCACGTTTTGATAACAATGTATTCTTCAAATGAATCTGATTTTTATGCTAATTCAAAGTACGCGAAACTTATTAAATTTAAACTTAGTTAAGAAGAAGTAAATTAAGTTAAGTCAAAGAAAATTAAAAATGGAAAGAACTTAGTCTCCAAAAATTCATTTTTCTCGAGAAGAAAGTAAGTTCACGGACACGTTCGTGTTTTTACCACGCTGTGGTGTGCTCAGAGTACCCCTAAAGATGTAGCCCAGACGTAAATAACGGCTGTTATAAACTGTTTGGACACTAATACTAACAATTTTAAAACAAAAATGGCTGCAGAACAGCGAACAATGAAAGGTCATTGGATCATTCTTGGAAGGGGGTTCTTATAGCCTCAAAAAAAATTTATATGCCATAATTTCCGTGAAAGTTCTTTCAAATTAATAGGAATAAGATAGTTTGTCCCTTTCCCCCTCCATTTGGAGGAATATTTTTGGGGTAAAGGAGCTATATAAATGCTGAAGGTTTATAATATTTCCTCTCTTTCTGAGGATTAAATTAAAAAAAAAATCTGTTTTTTTTTAACTGCAAGTAAAGAGCGACATTAAAACTTAAAACGAACAGAAATTGTTCCGTATATGAAAGAGGTTGTTTTCTCCTCAACGCCTCCGTAACTCCGTAACGGTTGAGGACTTTACGGATGGGTTTCAAGAACTCTTAGTCCCCATGCCCTAGAACTATATCTAGATGGACAAGCTCTTGCATTCCCAAAAAGTAACTGCTGCCTTTAAGTAAATTATTTGAATTGATACCAGAGATTGACTTCTACCAGTATATCCACTCACCTTCATCGGAGGAGCCCTCTCTCCTTATTTTTTCACGATTTCCTGAGGTGAAAAGACACATACGTCGGCTTGCGTCTCGCCTTCAAGCTCCCGTGTGAACGTCTGGAACTTAATACTCAAGAAACAGCTCTGATCAATTATGCACTGGACTATCGCCTCAAGGTCAATTGTCAACTCAAGGTGTTATAGCAATATATCACGAAGTTTGACGTACCTGGTTTAGCCGATTCTAGTTAGTTGTCCTCGTAAGTGTCCTCACAACTTATTATGAAAGGTGAATCGTGGAACGGCTTTGAACGAGTTAATGCTTTAGAAAACCTGAATTCTTGAAATTTTTGATGGTAAAATGGTAAGTATACTTACTTAACCTGAATTTTTGACAAACATTACGAATCCTGAAATGCCTTAAACTTACCTCTCCAAACGGCTTCCAAAACTAGACAGTGGTGCCAATTCATGAGAGTTCGGGATGGTGAATTCTTTTTCTTTTTTTTGTATGTATTTTGGGGGCCAAAATTATAGTTTTGTTTTCGTTGTTTTCAATAAAAAATCTATAATTTGGTATTTTTAATGAAAGCATCCCAAAATAAGATATTTCAAAGAAAATCCATGTGAAGGCACGGGCCCCCTCCCCCACTCATATGCCGACAATGTCCTGACGCTTAAATGGGTTTTATTGATTTTTTTATATTGTTTTTATCCCAAAATGGATTTTATCTTTAAATGGCTTTTATGTTTTTTCTCATCTAGGATCATTTGTTACAAAATAAATTTCGTGCTCTTAAGCTTCACAGCTCCTCTCCATATTGCCATTTAAGTCTACGATTACTGACATACTTGTAAGGGGAGGAGCAAGACACAAATACCAAACAACTTAAATCTTAAACTAAATTGGAATATCTTCTACAGTCCCAGTACAAGGACATTTTAATAATGGCACCTGCCGTAGAAAAAATTACGAGTGAATTGCTAAACTGGTTAAGATACTGACACTAATTTGTCCTTCTTCCCGATGTTATCTACTGAGTTTGATGAAGGTGGATAGAATATCCTGCTATCTCCTTAGAAGGGCGTAGCAAGGAAGAATCGCCCGGAACGCAATATCAATAGAAAATGGTGATCTCTAAGGGTTTTATTCTTAATAAACTCAGGAGCAGATTCTTAACGAATAAATTTGTTGATTTCGGTGACTATCCGCTCTATCAAGCTATTTTTCCTTATTAAGCTCTGCTCTCTTTGCTTACTTTGTTACTATTGGTAAATAAAGAAATTAATCGATTAAATCACAATTTTGTGGATTATGGTTGCAGCTACCTCTTGAAATCCTTTGCCCGTGAGGATAGGGGCTCCGGTCTTGATGTCGCTAGCTACTTGGTTTAGAACGAGTATCATTGGCGTGACTCAGCAAGCTCAGCTAGAGTCGAGCAAGTTATAAATCGTAGAACTCTTGGGAAGGTAAGCAATAAATGTGTGTGAAAGCAGAGGATGGTTGACCCCGACCCCCCCCCCCTATTGTACTTCCTGGCTGAAGGACCATGAAACAGAGATCAGCGGTGCTGGGGGATTTTAGTGTCCAGTGCTGTATTTTCTTGTACTATTTTTAGTTGCAACAGCAGCTTCAGCCTAGTAAAGAGCGAACCCAAGCCCATAGTAACCAAAAGTAAAAAAAACACGTTTTGAAATAATAGCTGGCTTTTGAGAAACAATTGTAATTTGTTGCTGGTTAAGGGATGGTTACTTTTATCTCGATCATTATTAAAAGTAAAATATTACTCTTAAAATCAATTTATAGAACTTTTGAAAAATAAAATGAAAGGCCCGGAAAGTTGTGTTGGGTCAAATTGTAAAGTCTAACATCTTCATTCTCCAAAACCCTTTTCAGGAAACGTCTTTTTTTTTTCACTGCAAATGGGGTAATAGAATTTCACACAAAGAACTCATTTTATTTTCTTGTCAAGGGTATTCAAATACCATGGAACCCTATTACTTTATGTTCTTTATTCTGAAGCCTGAATCTAGGTTTGGAATTCTTAAATGCTTTAAATACATCAGATAGTATTTTTTTGTTGTGGCTACAAAGTGCGTTAAAGCTTCTGTTTTTTTTTACCATACCAGGATGCTTATATCCTTAAAAGGGGATACTTGCCAATTACTAAATTGTTACGTATAGATTACTAAATATTGATTATAGATGGCTGCTGAAGCGTTTTGTCCGTTAATGAATCGTTGCCTATTACAGTGTAGTTTAATAGATTGTATTTGGTATACAAAAGACCAAGAAAATGAAATTTAATTGCTTGAAACGGTCAAGTGAATTCTTGTATCTTAAAAAATCAGTAATTCATTTTAAATAAAAAGAACTTCTACATGCAGCGTTGCAAATTTGGTTGCAAAAACAAAAATAATCTGTGGGCGAAAAATTAGTAAAATAGCATCAAACAAGAAAAATTAGTAAAATAGCATCAAACAAGGTGTTAACTTTCTTTTGAAGGATTAGTTTTCTATGGAAATCAATCGATTATTAATGTTTGAATTTGTATACAAGAAAAACACATGTCAATCTTCACTAATTAGTTTTGCTTGTACGTTTTTTACTACTAAACGCAGCAATATAGACAAAAATGTGGTACTGTCCTAATTGTTTTTTTTTACAGATAAAAGAAATATCTTAAAAAACAACCATTTTAAATTGCAAATAGACTTAAGATAGCCCCAGGAGACAAAGGATGTTTCATTTTTGTGTCTTTAGTACTTTAAAGAATAAATTAGCAGTTGTTTTTTATTTTAATCTGAATAAGCGTTACAAATTTAGTGAAGTTGAATTATTAGGTCTAGGTCTCCCCATCGTCAAATAAGACGGTTTCTCCTGCACGATATTCAAGTCCACGTTCAAGTAGACAATCTCCATACAGTGACAGTCCTTGCCATTTGACCTCTATCAAACAACTACGTAGCATCGGTCCAGATTATAGCCCATCACTTAAGTTGCCAAGTCGATAAAGCAAGAGTCCTCTGCGCAATGTTCATCGATCTTGAAGTCGTTCTCTTTTCAGAAGAATTGAATTAACTTCAAGACGAAGTTCACCAGATTGAGATACAATATCCCTTAGATCAAGTGGCACAGATGTGGGAAAAGATATTGGTGCAACCAGAGATGAGGAACGGGTTGAAGAGGAACGTCAAGCAAGATTGACGGAGGAAGTTCAACTTGGTAGAAGTCGTTGTACCAATTAAGAGAAAAATCATTTTAAAAGTAAGCTGTAGATTTATATTCAAGTACAGTTGGTTTTAGAGGGGTCTTTTTTGAGCTTGAAAGAAACTTATTTTAACTTGACCTTGACATAGCTTGCTTAAAAATGAGGATTCCAAAGTCTTTTAGGGTCTCCCTGACTTTCGACATTGAATGATTTTTAGGAAAGGTATGTTCTTCTGTGTTAGTTTTTCAGGGAATTTGAGTTTTAAATGATCAGTTTCAGACAGATCGTGGTAACGATCTGTAGTAAGGAGCGACCCAGCTCAATAGTAACCGAAACTAAAAAAAAATGTAATTTTGATACCAATAGTTACATCAAAAGAATTGCATGTTAATGCTGATTTTAAATATATAAGTTTCATCAAGATTAGTCGTATGCATCAAAAGTTACGAGCCTGAGAAAATTTGCCTCATTTTAGAAAATAGGGGGAAATTCTATTTTCCTATTTTCGATGGGGCTTAACCTTAAACATCGAGAAATGAGCACGATTTTTTTATTCTTTTCAAACTATACAATTTTCGTGTATTTTTTCTGCATACTAACCTACCCCCAATTCATTTGTAATCAATAAGAGATTTTTTTTTTAAGAAAATTGACTATTTTAAAAATTTTAGGTTGTAGTGAACCGATTGATAAACTACTAATGAGTAACCTAAAAATAAATTTTGACGGCAGTATAAAATTACTAGTTTTTGACTTTTGATGGTAGACTTTTGTTCCTACAAGATGAAATCAAATAAAAAAGCAGACTTTCAACTGAAAAAAAGGAGCAACGTTAAAATTTAAAACAAAAACAAATCATTACGAATATGAAGGGTATATCCCTTTCCTTAATACCTCACTCTTTATATACTCTAAAGTATGACTTTTTGTTCCAATTATTTATGAATCACAATTGATACACAAAGACCGTTTAATAAGAATAGAGACTTTTTAAAAAATGTAGAAAACACCTGCGTTACTTGCAATCCTTCCTCCGGGAGCCGTGAGGGGTCAAGTCATCCTCAAAATTATAATTAATGGATCTTTAGACCATGTTGAACAAAATGGCTATCTCAAAATTTTGATAAGACAACTTTGAGACTAGGTCTTTCTATTTCCTATAAAATGAACCCTCTTCCGATCATCTAGGATCAATGGTTCGATGTGATCACCTATGTGGAAAACAAACAAATCAACACGCATCTGGGACCTTCTTTTCGACAAAAAATTCGAAATTCCTCATTTTATATATAAGAGATTGAAACCTCTAAAGTAGGGTTCTCTGAAAAGCTTAACCTTGTGGGATGATTTTCATTAAATCATTTCATTTTTTATGGGCGCTTCCCCCTTTTTCAAAAATTAGGCGAATTTTCTCAGGCTCGAAACTTTGGTGGAAAGCATAAAACTTCACGAATTCTATATTTTGAATAAATATCAAAATTCAATTCTTTTAATGTATCTACTATTATCTAGACCCTAATTCTTCCAGTTTGGGCTACTATTGAGCCGCATAGCTCCATGCTTAGTTTGTTACAATGAACTATTTGATTTACTAGGTCAAAAGGTCAAATAAAAACAAATACGTTTATGCTCGATCTTTTTGCTACTAAAGTAATTAGGACAATAGTAAATGAAAGCATTTGGGTTTTTTCTCCTAACTACCTATAGAATATTTATATAAGAAGGGTTGGAGTAATAAATCATACTTTTTCTGCTCTACGTATTGTATAATCTCCCCTCCCCCCTCTTCTGCGCCAGATTTATATTTTAGTAATATTTCTTCTATAATTTCTACGACTAAGAATTTGAAACTTAACCTGCCAGCCTTACTTGTAATTCCAAAAATAACATATTTGTTTTTTAAGATTTTATATGCTAGCCTTAAGCTCATAATGTTATATTCTATTGAGCCCTGTTTAATTTCAAAAACGCTTAAACACAAGAGGTTATGAATTTCAACTAAGAAGTAGCCAACTCCTCAAATACTTCATTTTTTTATTCATTCTTTCCTTAGTAGTCCTGTGCTTACTTTTCATTTTATATTTTGATAAAATAGTCTTATGATTAAAAATTTGCAATTAATAGACAATAAATTTAATTTTTGATTCATGAATATTTAAAATTGTTTATGCTTTAAAACAAAAGAGTAAAAAACACTCTACACAGTTTATTAAAACTTACTTATTCTAGCCGTATTTTCTCAGCAATTTGAAGATTTATGTTTCCAAACCAAATTCAATTATTGAAGGGTTTTACCAATTGTTAAGTTGTTGAAGAGAGTAAACATTTGGCTAACCCGAAAAACTTCTCATAATTATAACTTAAGTCCTGAAGTAAATTAAATTTGAGAAGCGTAAATATTAGTTGAGATGAAACTGAAATAATAACTACTTTGAATATGTCTGCCAAATTGACAAATTTTAAGTCAAAATGACACAATTTGATATTGCGTGACACATTCATACGAAATGCTGACACAATCGAGGAAAATGACACATTTTTCAATAAAAAATTACACGATCGACAAAAATGACACATTTTCAAAAAAATTACATATTTTTGTCATCCTAGTCTTGATTTTTAAATGGTAATAAAAGAAAAGTAAAATTTCAATTTTCTACCTCCAGAAAAGCTGCAAATTAATGGAAGGGAATACCTCTGCCTAACGGTGGCAGTAGTACACAAACAGTGCAGAATACAAGATAGATGCCATCACCGTATTTAAAATTTAAACCACGCGAAAAAAAAACAGCCAAAGGCGGAAATTTCAAATCAAAATGCACGCTGAATACTTCTTGATTGAGTATTTGATGTAGTCAACTGGTACGTACTTAATAGTAAAAATTATACCAGAAAAAAAAATTATACAGCATGCAATTTACCAGAGCTGTGTGCATAAGCAGCAACTCCTATTTTTAGGAGTCCAGGAGGGGTATCCAACCTCGGACAAGATTACAAATTTCCAGAGAATGTCTGTCCTTCAGAATAATCCATCTGGCCTAAAAAGACACCAAAAACTATGACAAAAATACTAGATTGAAGCTGGTTGAATGGCTTACATATTGAGTTAATAAAAAGCTTAGCCAATAAGGCTGAAGTTATAAATTGTAATTATTCTTTTACAGAAAAATTATGAAGCATTACCACGAGGAAGTGCTAATGCATTTTTAAATTCCAAGCATAGAACTGTTGTGAAACTACTAGCTCTATCTTTTTTTTTGTCTCCTGTCTAGTCTCAGCCTTACTATCGTCATTTTGTTCAATACTCTTCTTTTTTGGTTCTGGCAGCTCCAAACAAAGGTTTATTAACATGTAGTTAATAAACCTACATGTAGTTTATTAACTACATGTCTCTCTTTGCATGTGTCTGATAACTTCTTCATGGGATTATACAAGTTCAGATTTTAATTTTGGTTGAAAAAAATCCTATAAATTCTCAAAGATACTGGAGTCCTTCATTCAGCACTACAGATTTCTACATAAACATCATCCATTTTGGAAACAATCAGAGTTGTATCTAAATAGTTTTTCTTTGGGTCTGATCTAGGGCAGTGACACTCAATTTTTGATAAGGATTCAATATGCCTTTTCACTGTATCAGTGTCTTCTGCCTTTGTTTTATTACAGGGAATCTTAATTACATTTCATTGATGCGTCGCTGCACTAGTTATCATACTATCCCTCTGAAAATAGTATTTTCGTTGCTCAGAAATATCGCGAATTTACAAATTAAAGTTTTTACAAACTCTTCTCGTAAAGTCATTTCCTGTTAAATAGCATCTCCCGGAAACTTTTCTTCGAGTTTCAACCTTTGTGTTTCGCTTCTTTCAAACTTCACAGTTTTTAGGTAATATATTTTCTTCTGTTGTGCATTAAGTTTTCGAAACTTTTTGAGTTTTAAATTTATTGAATTGCCCTAAAACATTATCCATCAGTATATAACTGGACCTTTTTTTTTCTTGAATGATGAATTCTGAACACCGTCCAGCTTTTAGTTCCTTCGGTACACCAAAATACTGAAAAATCCCCTATATTTCAAAACTTCAGGTTGATTTTAGGTTGATTGAAAACTAAGTATAAATTTTCCATCACGAGAACCTTCCAAAAGGGAAATTTTTTTTTATAAACCAGAATTAGAACTGAAATTAATGTGGAATTGAAACAAATAAATATTTAAAATAAAACTGAAAAACAGAGATTTTAAATTAGTTTATTAATTTGAAAAAAAACCGAATAGAACTATGTTCTTTTCGTAGAAATCTCTATTGTTAAAATTGAAGTTAAGTCGTTTTTTTCTTTCTTGGCTAGTTAGTGTGTTTTTATTTTTTTTTATAATCCTAATTCTAAGAATCTTTTACTCGTTACAAGGAAAAGGAGAAAAAGTGAACGACAAAGACTCTTGAGAAATTTCAAATAATTGCTGTTGTTTTTTAGAGTGGCTTGCTGGTTTTAAAATTAAAATCAAGCCAAAAGTGGACGTTAAATCGACTGAAGAAGTGTCGTCTTCTGTAGATCTCCGCCAAAATCTTCAAAAGCGGAAAATAGGGTCATCACAAAAGGTTTGCTCCCAGCTTAATCATATGGTTCTTAAAAAATCTGGTGGAACTAATATTTCTGGTTTAAGTCTCCATAAACAGAATACCTGGTCGTGTGAGGAATTAGCCGCAAATTATATGTATATGAATTCACAAATGTATTTAAGGGGAGTCTCGAAGTCGCGTCTCCTTCGAATCCCATATTTTCTTTGAATTTCTAAGCAAGTCTTATTTAATTTGTTCAATAATTACTTCATGCGTGCTCTCCTCCCCTCCTTCAAAAACTTATCATTGTTTCCCCCTCTGATACCCCCCCAAAAAAAAGTTCTACATACGCACTTGTATGTGTGTACGCATTTTATCTCCCATTATTCAAACAAATAGAGAATTAGAGATGTATTAACTATTGCAAAAGCTACAAAAATCAGATGTTTCCACGGGTGGCAAGTTCCTTTGGGTGGTACATCTGATTTTAGCTCATAAAGCTTTTTACATGGATTAGGAAACACGTACTTTCAATTTAAATAAGGAGTACATGTCCGTGGAGGGATATTTAAAATATACGGTTCTTAATCTTTGCGAAATCAGAATTTCTTAACATATCTATTCTAGCTCTAAATACCAAATGCGGGACAATGCTTCACAACTATAAATTCTAGCGAAGAGAACTTTATTTAAATGAAATTGTCAACTTATCATTGAACTGTAAGCTTGATGTATTCTGTGTTAACATATTCCAATAATATTAGCCTCTTTTCTTTCGGAATATTTTAATCTCTGCTTGCAGACTTATCTTCCTATTCCTCCAAACTTGTTTTAACTGTCAAAGAACACCCTTGGCTTTGGCTATTCTACCTTTAACATCTTCAGTACATCCACCATATTACTATTAATATTTCCTAGTCGTCGATACCAGTCGTTGTTATCCAATATCACCTCTTCACCATCACTTGTTCCTAGTCTTAACGACTTTGTCTTCTTACACTAATTTCTAGAAATTCCCTTGCATTCTGAACTGGCAAAACCTCTAGAAGTTCATTTGTTTTGCTAACATTTTCATCTAGAATGCTTAAATACATAAGTCTACGAGAGTTTTTTCACCATTTATTGCTTGTTCTTCCATTGCCTTTGCTATGCTCCATGGGACAAAGTACATCCAAACGATCCATTTAAACGGTGATAGAACCCAACCCTGCATAAATCCTGATCAAACAGTTCGTGGTAACGAACTGTAGTAAGGAGCGACCCGGCTCCTCAATTGTAACCAAAGCTCTAAAAAATGGAATTTTGACACCAATAGCTGCATCCAAAGCAAATTTATAAGTTTCATCAAGTTTAGTCTTAACCACCAAAAGTTACGAGCCTGAGAAAATTTGCCTTATTTTAGAAAATAGAGGAAAATACCACCTAAAAGTCATAGAATCTTAACGAAAATCACACCATCAGATTCAGCGTATCAGAGAACCCTATTGTAGAAGTTTCAAGCTCCTATCTACAAAAATTTAAAATTTTGTATTTTTGCCAGAAGGCAGATCACGGATGCGTGTTTATTTATTTTTTTTTCCCAGGGGTGATCACATCGAACTAGTGGTCCTAGAATGTTGTGAAAGGGCTCATTCTAACGGAAATGAAAAGTTCTAGTACCCTTTTTAAATATGAAAGGGGTTGCTTCCTCATCACCGCCCCACTGTTTACGCTAATGTTTTTTACCGTTTTAAAAAGTAGAGTTGAGAGGAAGAGTCAAACTTTGGCGTAAAGAGCGGGGTGTTCATGAGGAAGCAGCCCCTTTCATATGCGAAGTAATTTCTGTTCGTTTTAAGCTTCAATGTCGTTCCTTACTTTCAGTAAAAAAAAACTTGTTTTTCTTTTTTGATGCTACGGTTCAACGTAGCATCAGAAACGAAAATGTGATGCTGTCCTAAGCACTTGATAATCTTAAAAGAATTAAAAGAATGGTCTTAGAAAACTGCGGTTTTCATGTTTGATTAGACTCAAGATGAGTCTACGGGATGGAGGTGTTTTTATTTTAATGTCCTTTAAAACGATAGATTTTCATTACAACCGATTTGACATCGCATTTCCCTCTGTTATCATCACTGTAAACCAGATTAATAATTTGATTATTAATAAAGCTGATAGTTAAAACGCTAAATTAATTATTTTGAATTCTTATTAAGGAAACAAATTTAAGGTTGCTTATTCCCAATATATGTTTGGTGATCGGCGGTGGAGTAAGGCGTTTTAATTTTTTCTATCTGGCTGAAAAGTGGCCTTCTGCGCTTCTATTTGATCTTCAAATGAATAGTTTAATATAGTTTACTAATCAAATTTGTCTTTGAATTGTAGGCAGTACGCGATCATTGGATTCTGCAGGAAAAAACGTCGCATCAAAACATGAGGGTAAGAAGAATATCAGGTGACGAAATTACTTGTGCCATTTCTTGTCGTGATATTTTATTCTAAGTTTTACCGGAAAACTATTATAGGCAAGGCCGTACCCAGGAGAGGGGGTCTACCTGGTCTACCCCTCCCCCCACGAAAATTTTGTCCAATTCATTAAAAAAGTAACTGAAATGCACATAAACACATTTTCGGTACGTTTTTGTGATTTTTTTGTCACCCTCTCTCCCCTGAATGAAAGTCATGGATACGTCCATGAACACAGGATATTTATCAAAACAGGACAGCTTTATCAGCACTTCTCAAATCATCCAGAGCCTATCTACTCTGTCTAATTGCTTTCTAGAAAAGCCTACAAAACTCTTTGAAAAAAAACAGCTCTCGATTTCTCCAGAGCATATCCACTGAAAAACATGAAAACTTTTCCAATTTTTGTTTTTGCTTCCAGTCAAAACTGAAAGAATCGAGATATTAAACAGTTTGGGGCAAAGAACTGTGAGTAAAGAGCGACTCTTGCCAGTAGTAAGCGAAACTTTGGAAAAAAATAACATCGCTAACAAAACGTAGAATAAGAGAAAATGCTATTTATTCTATATATACAAAATTCATTGAATTTATAATTATTTTTGAAAATTATTGTTCTGATTTAACTTGCCTGACTTTAAATAAAGGGAAGATATTTCTCCCCACCAATATGTTTTGCTCACTCCCAGATTTAAAGAAAATTATTTTAATTGAAAAATGTCTTTTTCGTGCATTTTCATTAACAAGGATTGAAATTAAATCCCCCCCCTCCCCGTTAGATTTTGAAAAAATTATTTTGCCTTCCTGTAAGATTTCATGAATCGAACCCTCTGGGGAAACACCCCCAAGAGGGTGAGTGATCTTGTTGAAAATTACACCATCAAATTCTGTGTATCAGAGATACTTTGTTACAGAAAGTTCAATCCCTAATTTACAAAAATACAATTTTTTGATACAAGCGCGTGTTTATTTTTTCATTTTTTGCCGATATGTCGGCAACTTGAAATCTGGCAGTCGAAGTGAACCAAAACTTCTCTTAACGCCTTGCTTGTATGGAATATTTTCCTTTAGCTTTTGTAATTAATTTATTTATAGTTTTTAAATTAGTTTGAAAACTGTTTTCTATTTTAAAAGTACAGTATCTTTAACTCAGTACTGAAATTATCATATTTTTGACGGTTTTAAATTCGCTGAATTTTTATCTATGTCTTAATTAAAGTTAAAACTGAGTTTGCTATGGTTAATGGGAATAAATAAATTTTAGCCTATTGATGTCGACCTCCCTTAGTATTGTTTATATTGTTACTATTTGTGCTTGTTTATATTTTAGATGTTAAACATCTTTATTGATTTATTTAAAAGCGAAGAAAGTCTAAGCTTGTCAAGATTATTTTGATTGCTGAGTTAAAAAGAGTTTAGAAACAGATTACTATTTAAATAAAGGTTTTTTACGTGTTTTATTCCTTTTTCGCTTTGTCAATTGCTTTTTAAGTGAAAAAATAATTTTAACAAGAGATACCCTTAGAAACCTCTTTGAGGAGAGGTTAATTAAGTTAAGATAAGTAAGGAGGGGGCTATTAAAAACTAAAAAGACATAAGCTTGTCAATATCATGATGGTAGTTGAGCAGATGGCACGAGTTTTTTTGGTATGAGTATAAGGGCTATTCTGGATTTGAGTTTTCTAAAAATAGTAATATAATCCGTCCTGTTTAGCCATTTGACATTTTCAACATTGAGATATACATTTTGTGCAGATATCAAAGCATTTTGCGAAGAAACTTAAATCATTTCAATTGTCTTTGTCATATCAATTGTCTTTTTAGATATTTATAATATTCTTACGCATTTCAAAACTGGGTTGTCAAATTCTACACTATTTACAGTATACAGTACAAATGCTAGTTTAAAAATTTACTTATTGTTTGCTTATGGTAACATGGGTGATTTTATTTTCGGAATAATGTGAATTAGATGTAAAGCAGATTTAAGGAGTTTATGATACTAATATTTTTGCTAGATGCGATACGCTAGATGGTGTTTTCATTGTACTGGCGAGTTTTTTGTCTTTTAGGCTTCCTATAATTTTTGTGTTTAAATTAGAAAAATGTGCCTGAGTCATCATACAAATTCAACACATTGGATTAAAAGAAATGAACTAGCTTTAAAAAAATGTAATTTTAAGAATATGATAAATCACAAAAAAAATATTGACATTTTATGAATCTCTTTCTGAAACAAAATAATCACCGTGCATAAATATTCTAGTTACCAAATTGATTAAAGCTATGAGTTAGATAATTCAAATTTTTATAAAGAAGATACAGATGGCGTTTTTTTTTCTGTCAGGTGAGTTTGTTGTCTTCAATTTTCTATACTCTTTGTTTTTTTAGTTTAAGAAATGTTTTTGCCTACTTCTAAGCGTCAATTTTGTCAATTTGGCTTCAAAAAAGTTATTTAACCCTAGAAAAAAAAAGTTATTTAACGTCTAGAAATTAATTTATGGAAAAAAGCTGACGTTTTATAAAGCAATTCCTGAAACAAAATAATCCCTTTACATAAGTTTTCCAGCCAGGTGCTTATCTATTCCCCCCCCCCTCTCACACACACATGCACAAGTTCCAAGGTGTTGGCACGCGGGGCCGACGCCTTGAAATTCAGTTCTGTGTTAGCTTATGTTTTCAATTTAATATAGCTTATTTGTCTGCATTTGTCGACTCATTGGACGATTTTATTTGGACGTTCTTTATATTCCTCTTCCAAACTCCAGTTACGCCCCGTTTCCAGCTGCCAATTATAGCTTCATTACTCAGTCTGTGGAGCAAACAAAAATTTTCCAGTTTATATTTTTCTTTATTATTATTTCTATAAATACGTTCTGAGACCATACTGGCTATGCATGACATATGAGAACAAAGAAAGGGAACAAAAAATGAAAAGAGAAAAAACAAATAGGTGAAAAAACGAGGATTTTATCAGCCAGTAGCTAAATATTGAAAAACAAGCAAATATTTCGACAAGGACCTCCGCCAAGTCGTCCTCAGTGCTCAAAGAAAACAAAGAAAAAAACAAAAAAAAAAAACAACAGCAAAATCTAACCTTTATAAGTGACCTGCACGAGAGGAAGACAGATACTGACTCAACCAACAAAAAACCAAGTTTAAATCAATGAAAGAGAAGTTACCAATTAGATTGAATAAGTATCCTTTTCCTTGCAACAGATTTCGCCTGTCTACAATTTCGGTTTTCATTAGATATGCGGACATGTTGTCTTAAATTAGATTGAGCGGAAATATTCATAGATTCTTTTAATATTAAATTATTATAAATTGGGCTTAAGGAAATATCTCCCGTGTCTCTATTTATAGCCAAATTTCTATTTATATGTTTTTTTATCTCAATAGCCTCTTTAAAAGATTGCGGTAGACCATTTACAGTAGATATTAAAGTTGCCTCTTCAAAAAGAACTAAATGGGCAGGATTTTCGTATATATGCTGGGCCAGAGCTGAATCAAAGTTGTCATTTTTATTTTCCAATCTCAGGGACTTGTCTATTGAAATTTTGTGTTCTTGCAATCGTTCCCCTAGTTGTTGATTGGTCCTTCCAATGTAAAATCTTCCACATGAACAAGGGACTCTGTAGACACCACTACCTAGTATAGGGTCCGTTTTATCCTTTCCCGAGTTGAAAAAATGTTCAACTTTTTGTTCAGTTTTAAAAGAAACAGAGAGATTATGTCTTTTTAAAATTTTTCCAAGTTTGTCGCTGAGTTTTGATACGTATGGTAATGTAGTGAAAGTTTTTTTCTCAATTGCCAGTGTACCTGAATCAAGGGGGACGGGCTTCCTGTTTTCCTGTTTAATCTTTTTTAATCGTCTATCTATTATATTTTCAATGAGGTTGATTGGGTAGCCATTGCAGAATAGAATGTCCTTAACATAGTCTAACTCGGATTTTACATGATTACGTGAACATATTTTTAGAACCCTGTCGACTAAAGAAATTACTACCCCTCTTTTTACACAAGGAGGGTGATTTGACGAGAAATGTAGATACCGATCATTATGGGTTGGCTTTCTATATATAGAAAAATCCAGGCTGAAAATATTTTTTATAATTAAAACATCCAAGAAAGGGAGCTTTCCTGAATCTTCCAGTTCTATTGTGAATTGAAGATTCGAATCAAAAGAATTCAAATGTGCCAAAAAAACTTTTAGAGAGTTCTGACCATGTTCCCAAACAGCAAGAATATCATCAACGAAACGAAACCAGAGAGAGTGTTTTAAGGGGAAACTATGCAAAGCAGACTGTTCTATGAAATCCATGTAAAAATTTGCCAAAAAAGGAGACAAAACAGTGCCCATGGGCAGGCCCAAAAAAAAAAATTTTTCGAGAAAAATTTTTCCTTCAGGTCAAGGGCCTGCCCATGGGCACTGTTTTGTCTCCTTTTTTGGCAAATTTTTACATGGATTTCATAGAACAGTCTGCTTTGCATAGTTTCCCCTTAAAACACTCTCTCTGGTTTCGTTTCGTTGATGATATTCTTGCTGTTTGGGAACATGGTCAGAACTCTCTAAAAGTTTTTTTGGCACATTTGAATTCTTTTGATTCGAATCTTCAATTCACAATAGAACTGGAAGATTCAGGAAAGCTCCCTTTCTTGGATGTTTTAATTATAAAAAATATTCCCAGCCTGGATTTTTCTATATATAGAAAGCCAACCCATAATGATCGGTATCTACATTTCTCGTCAAATCACCCTCCTTGTGTAAAAAGAGGGGTAGTAATTTCTTTAGTCGACAGGGTTCTAAAAATATGTTCACGTAATCATGTAAAATCCGAGTTAGACTATGTTAAGGACATTCTATTCTGCAATGGCTACCCAATCAACCTCATTGAAAATATAATAGATAGACGATTAAAAAAGATTAAACAGGAAAACAGGAAGCCCGTCCCCCTTGATTCAGGTACACTGGCAATTGAGAAAAAAACTTTCACTACATTACCATACGTATCAAAACTCAGCGACAAACTTGGAAAAATTTTAAAAAGACATAATCTCTCTGTTTCTTTTAAAACTGAACAAAAAGTTGAACATTTTTTCAACTCGGGAAAGGATAAAACGGACCCTATACTAGGTAGTGGTGTCTACAGAGTCCCTTGTTCATGTGGAAGATTTTACATTGGAAGGACCAATCAACAACTAGGGGAACGATTGCAAGAACACAAAATTTCAATAGACAAGTCCCTGAGATTGGAAAATAAAAATGACAACTTTGATTCAGCTCTGGCCCAGCATATATACGAAAATCCTGCCCATTTAGTTCTTTTTGAAGAGGCAACTTTAATATCTCTTGTAAATGGTCTACCGCAATCTTTTAAAGAGGCTATTGAGATAAAAAAAAAACATATAAATAGAAATTTGGCTATAAATAGAGACACGGGAGATATTTCCTTAAGCCCAATTTATAATAATTTAATATTAAAAGAATCTATGAATATTTCCGCTCAATCTAATTTAAGACAACATGTCCGCATATCTAATGAAAACCGAAATTGTAGACAGGCGAAATCTGTTGCAAGGCAAAGGATACTTATTCAATCTAATTGGTAACTTCTCTTTCATTGATTTAAACTTGGTTTTTTGTTGGTTGAGTCAGTATCTGTCTTCCTCTCGTGTAGGTCACTTATAAAGGTTAGATTTTGCTGTTGTTTTTTTTTTTGTTTTTTTCTTTGTTTTCTTTGAGCACTGAGGACGACTTGGCGGAGGTCCTTGTCGAAATATTTGCTTGTTTTTCAATATTTAGCTACTGGCTGATAAAATCCTCGTTTTTTCACCTATTTGTTTTTTCTCTTTTCATTTTTTGTTCCCTTTCTTTGTTCTCATATTATTTCTATATTTATATTTCTATATGTTGATTGATATATATTTTTTTTATATGGCTATCAACTATATTTTTTTCTAATGACATGGAAACGCTATCTAAATTTGACGATAATTTTTAACGATGTCTCTTTGTGCAGGTTTAATTCAAACTGATCCTCTACTCGTTAAAATGAAAGAGCAAAACACAAAGATTGAAGAGAGACACCGAGAAATTGAAGAAGATAAAAAGAGACACAGTTGATTTATGTCGTCACTTCTCGCAGTGTTGCCAAAAGTAACCCTTTGCGTGCTTATAATTTTTTTTTCGATATTTTTGCTGTAAAAGTACCCATTCTTCAAAATAACTTTGTTCGGTGTTAGGTTGTGTATATGATAGTATCATTTATTTTATGTGATTGATATACTGAAATTTGTGCTTTTCATGTAGGATTGTATTATTTCGATTCTTGTGATTAAAAAATAAGAAATTAAAAGTGTGTCTAATCCTAGTATTTTTTTAAGAGCATAGTGTTTTATCCTTATATGAGCTGTGAAACATTTGTGTTTGCTAAAACTTCAATTTTTTTGGTATTTCCCTGTTTAGTTTTCTTTCATTCATGGCCGCATCGAGGAAAATATTCTGACCTCAAACATAGAATAAAGAGTGGAAGCTAGACTCTCCAAAATTTTGAGGTCAGGTTTTGCCATCATCCTGCAGCCAAGGTAATTTTTGGAACGAATTCTTTTCCCTAATTGACATAGAATATATTCATTAATCTATATTATTAATCATTATCTTGACTAGTTTGAATATTGTTATACTTTTTATTAAATCATTGGTATGATTATGATATATGAATAATAAATCGAATTATTACAAACAAAAGGAAAATAAAAAATATTAGTCTCCTATCTATTTTCATTCTACATTAATTTTAACCAGGAGCCTTTGTATGACCAACACTAAAACATGTTTCCTTCTGATACTGGCTTTCCTATCTATTTGACTCTGCCCACTACCACGACCTCTCATTTTGTGATGGGGGAGGCAATGTCGTTGATTACCTTACCAACATAGAAAATTTCATTAATTTAAATTATTCTTCATTATCTTCACTGTTTTGAATATTGCTATACCTTTTTATTAAATTATTATTATAATTATGATATACCAATGATAAATAAAATTAACCAAAAAATAACATAAAATATTAACATAAATATGATAAAATTATTATCTTTGAACGAGCCCTCCTCAAATTCAATATGATATTATAATGAATATTGTTGAACATTAAGTTAAATAACTAGTTAAGCATACAATGAAGTCTATGGTAATACCCTCTAACGGCACTGAGCCTCTAACGGGTTGGAAATACAAGAGGTTGGATTTCACCTGCCACAATCCCTGCTAAAGCTGTCACTTGACAGTACATGACGATAATGCATTAACCTCTCGAAAGCGTTCAACGCTCAAAAGCGCTCAAATGAACCTTCAGACAAATTTCTTAAGGCAAACATTTGCCAAATGAATAAATTTCGGCCGTTCGATAGACTTTTAGTCGAATAAACCGAAAAGCTCAGGCAAAATTTCAAGGTTACAAGATCAAGTTCGTCATCCCCCTAGGTTTATTGTTTCTTGATTTCTATGCACTATTAGTAGCTACAAGGTTGTGAGTTTTTTTTTTCTTCTTCCAAATTTTGACAAATTGACGTTTCAAAAGAATACGGTCAAGAAACCAAAACAGAGATCTGAGAGAAAATGCCAGTCTGTATTATTTTCGAATATTTTATGTGGTACTTTGTATCTCAAATAGGATTTCGTTGATGGAGGATATAAGGGTACATGAGGCCTATAATTAAAGAAAAATGTTATTGCCAAAAAATTTAAAGCGGTCGAGAGAAAAGACTTCTCTAAACATTAAAGACTGGGCTAGATCAGAGCTCCAAAGATATATCCAGCTAAAGTTCGTAAAAAAAATTGTTTCTCAGTTAAATATTAGCGGCTGCTTTGGATATCGCTGTTGCATTACTACAAAAGGCACTGTATAAGATGGCGTTAGGCGATATTGGATACCGATACATCGCACCAAAATATGATATCACATATTGAAAAGTAAATATCGATATCGAAAATAATATTATTTCAGTTTTTTCTGGTATCTACCGGCGAACTTTCAGAAGAAAAGATCCAAGATAGAAAATTTTTCGCAAATGACAGCAGAAAAATATTCTTTTCAATGTACTGAATCATATATGCTGATACACAGCCTGCATAGCTGTATCCATAACATGGTATAGACCGTTCTCAAACTATATTTAGTGAGGGCGGGCTCTCAAAAGTTGCTGAGAACCTTTGAAAGACTTGGACAGATAAAATACCTCCTAGGCTTATAGGCCTTGTTCAGATCACACTCGTCAAAATTACCACATAATTTAATCCGCGTTTCTAGAAACTGTATATTACCCCTGACGATCTTCTCCAAGTTGATAGCAAAGTAGCAAGACAAATTGATTGGGCCTTTCTGAAATCTGCATCAGTAGATGCAAGTGACGTGGCAGTCACTATGATTCAGCCAGTGCAGAATCAAGCCAGTTTGTAGGAATCACAAGATAAAGTTTCTCTAGTCAATGTCAGACAAGCTTCGTCAGCAACTATATCTGTCACAACACTCTACATTTTCAGTAGGGAATCTTGACTTCCAAGAAAAACTGATGCCCTCAAGCCTTGGAAGTCTTGTAATATGTATCTCATAAATACCTATTCGAGGTTGTCATAAAATTGTTATCCTTGCCTACCACCAATACCCTTTCCGAGATTGGATTCCAAGCCTGATTAGTTAATCTAAATTAATTTAGATAATTAAGATTTAGATTAGTTAATTAAAAATCCAATAGTTTGTGGTAACAAACTGTAAGTAAGGAGCAACTCGGCCAAATAGCAAAAGAAAATTTTTATAACAATAGATACATCAAATGAATTGCTTTTCATGCTAACTCCAGATGTATAAAATTCATCAAGTTTCATGCATCCATAAAAAAAATACAAACCTGAGAAATGTAAGGCTATAAAGAAAGGGTGGGAACGCCCATAAAAAGTAAACATATCTTGATAAAAATCGTACCATCAGGTTCGACATATCAGAGAATCATACCGTAAGGTTTTCTAGCTTCCATCTGCAAAAATTTAAAATTTTGTAACTCTTGCCAAAAGAAAGATCACAGATGCGTCTTGATTTGTTCTGTTTTGTGTGCATGCGTGTGCGCGTGTGTGTGTGTATGTGTGTGTTTTGCTTCTTTTTTTGCCAGGGTGATCTCATGACCAGTGATCATATAAGTAGTGACAGCATAAGGCTTTCCACGGGAGCCCTTTCCCTGCTTTTCACGGGGTCCCTATTCCCTCATTCCATGAAAGCCAACAGGTGTTAATTACGCCAGAGGAAAGATTTTCTAAAATATGCAGATGTTAATTGCATCATAGGGAATCTTTACTTTAAATAACTTAAAGAACCAAAGCTTCCTTACTTCAGGATTACCATGGTTTTTACGTAATGACGGGAAGGCATACGTGGGAGGTGACACAATCTTACACGTAGATGTTACGTAACGGCGGTGAAGACAGGGGTTTTACATAATGGTTTTACGTAGTGATGGGGGGAACACGTGGGTGTAATGTAATTAAAAATCCAATAGTTTGTGGTAACAAACTGTAAGTAAGGAGCAACTCGGCCAAATAGCAAAAGAAAATTTTTATAACAATAGATACATCAAATGAATTGCTTTTCATGCTAACTCCAGATGTATAAAATTCATCAAGTTTCATGCATCCATAAAAAAATACAAACCTGAGAAATGTCGTAAGGCTATAAAGAAAGGGTGGGAACGCCCATAAAAAGTAAACATATCTTGATAAAAATCGTACCATCAGGTTCGACATATCAGAGAATCATACCGTAAGGTTTTCTAGCTTCCATCTGCAAAAATTTAAAATTTTGTAACTCTTGCCAAAAGAAAGATCACAGATGCGTCTTGATTTGTTCTGTTTTGTGTGCATGCGTGTGTGCGTGTGTGTGTGTATGTGTGTGTTTTGCTTCTTTTTTTGCCAGGGTGATCTCATGACCAGTGATCATATAAGTAGTGACAGCATAAGGCTTTCCACGGGAGCCCTTTCCCTGCTTTTCACGGGGTCCCTATTCCCTCATTCCATGAAAGCCAACAGGTGTTAATTACGCCAGAGGAAAGATTTTCTAAAATATGCAGATGTTAATTGCATCATAGGGAATCTTTACTTTTGTATGTTACATAATAGAGTGTGTTTAAATAACTTAAAGAACCAAAGCTTCCTTACTTCAGGATTACCATGGTTTTTACGTAATGACGGGAAGGCATACGTGGGAGGTGACGCAATCTTACACGTAGATGTTACGTAACGGCGGTGAAGACAGGGGTTTTACATAATGGTTTTACGTAATGATGGGGGGAACACGTGGGTGTAATGTAATGACATAGCCCACGTGGTATGTTAATTAAAGATGGTAAAAATGTTGGTGTTACATAATACTTTAAGATATTTTTCTTCTTTCAATGTGTTTTTTCTTTCAAGACGTTTTTTTCTTTTTAATATTTTGTTTGTCATTCAATACCTTTTCCGCAGCAAATCTTTATATTCTAATGATTTTTCCCCATTACGATTTGAAAGGGCATTTCCATCCAACGGAAAGGAGTAAATAAAAGGTAGACAATGAAAACCTTTCTAATATTTTGATTTGCTTAATACATTCTACACGATAACCTACTCCACGCAAGGAGAATCTCCTTTTCATGAATTCTAGAATGATTGAATTGATCGCATGTTTTCAACCCTTTGCATATGAGAGCTCAAAAGCATCTCAATGCTATTGATTTTAATATAAGATATACCTGCATGTTACAGCATTTTCATTTTTCTTATGTGATCTAACCAGGTTGAGTTTCATAGCAGGTGTTGCATAGCATAGGCCTTAGATCTTTAATTACGTAAATGATTTACGTATTGAATATTCGTCCTGGAACAAGAAATCTAAAAAGGCACGGATTTTTTTTACTGTAAACAAAAGTTTCATTAATAGAAACAAATTTAAAGGCATTATTAAATCACAGAAAGAGCAGTTAAAACTCAAAAAAAGGAAAAAATAGCGTAAAAAGATTTTAAAGGATAAAATATAAGCAAAAAGAACCATGAAATCACAGAAAAAGAATTTCAAACTCAACAAATGGAAAAATAAACGTGAAAAACCTGATATAAGATAAAATAAAGCAAAAACAAACGTGAATTAAAGAAAGACAGGGGTCCTAGCAACCAAATCCAGAGGGGGGAGGTTTGTTTTTAGAGGTAAATTTAAGCCATATTAAGAACCATGTCTGAGAGGTTTTAATGGAAATGCCACGTGTCATTAAACCAAAGCTATGCATATTTCACGCCACCGTGACAATTATTGGTTAGCCTTTCCTAGCAAGTTATTCAGCATGGGGAGGTTTGTTATTAGAGGTGAATTTAAACCAAAGTTTAACTGAGTTTTTTTCCAAAGGGTCTTAATGAAAAATCCCTCAAACCTTTGACAGGATGTTAGATTTCAGTTCCCCCCTTTACACTATTGTAAAAATTCATTTAACATCTCCCAATTTTACTTTAAGCTCTTTTATGGAAGCTTTTTATTTACGATAGCTTATTTGGTGTTACATTTTAGTTTCCTAATACCCTCTACAAATTCCTGTAACACCTCTCTTCTTAACTATAAACTTTTTTTGGAAGCTATTTATTTACAATAGCCTCTTGGGCATTAGATTTCAGTCCCTGCCCCCCCCCAAGAAAAAATTTATGTAACACCTCCCACCTTTACTTTAAACTGTTTTACGGTAGTCATTTATTTACAATAGCTTCTTGGCTGTTAGATATCAGTCACACCAGAAAAATTTCTTCAACACCTCCCACCCTAACTTTAGCCTTTTTTGGAAGTTATCTATTTAAGATAGCTTATTCGGTGTTGGATTTCAGTCTTCCTCCCCAAAAAATCCTTTAACACCATCACTAACTTTAAGCTCTTTTATGGAAGTTATTTATTTATGGTAGCTTCTTGAGTTTTTGATTTCAGCACCCTTCCACAAAAAAAAATTCATTTAATTACTCCCACCTTAACTTCAGGCTCTTTGATGGAAGTTATTTATTTACGATATCTTATTGGGTGTTAGATCTCAGTCCCATCCCCAGAAATTGGAAGGGGCGATTGCTGTGATCTTGTGGCATAAAAGAGCAATTTTTGTCCAGGAGAAAAATATTACATAAATCCATTTTTTATTGCCTAAAGCTTTAAAACAGGTGGTTTTGGGCCACCCTATCTTGACAAAATACCGCGGAGGGGCGTTTAATGCCATTTTGTACCATAAAAGAACGATTTTTGCCTAAAAAGGATGAAAATATCAGAGAAATCGATTTTTCATAGTCTATAGCTTTAAGACAGGATCTTGACAGACCACTGCAGAGCGGCCCTTTACTGCCTTTTTGTATCGTAAAAGATTAGTTTTTTTCCCAAACAGGATCAGAATAGAGGAGAATTTAATTCTTATAGCCTACAGCTCTAAAATAGGAGGCTGTAAGCCACCCTATCTTGATAGAGCACCGCAGAGGGTTGTTTACTGCCATTTGTCCCATAAAAGATCAATGTTTGCCCAAACAGGATCAAATTATCGAAGAAATCCATTTTTTCTAAATTTTAAAATAGGAGGTATTAAGCCACCCTATCTTTACAGAACGCCGCGGAGGGGCATTTACTACCATATTGTTTGATAAAAGATCAATTTTTATCCTTAATAGTTCGTGGGAATCTCGAACCTGTGACTCTTAATGGATGGTAGATGGCACCCTTCTGACCTGCATTATCACAAAAGACATTTTTCAGGTATTCTCTGACTAAAACCGTTGACCCAACAACCTTTCGTTTAAAGTTACAAGAAAATACCCAATAGTTTTTCTTGTGATGACTCGTCGCAATTGACACTAGCGTGGTACAATGTGCCTGCCTAGTGGCACCCTCTTGCCCGCAATATAACACCTAAAGTATTTTCAATCTTTTCTCCCGCTAAAATAAGCTAACAAACTAAAATTGACCTTTGCTTTTTTTTATTTGAACTGCGAGAACTTGCCATTTCATTGTAAGATTTTAATGATCCTTAGCAGTTTTCCTTATTTACAGTGATATTGTAAAAAAAAGTATCTTTTATTCTTTAAAAGGACATAAAATTTAAGCCTTTTCCTTATTCCCACAAAATGAAGAAATCAAGGGCGACATCTAAAAATCAAGATCAATGCACACAAATTATGACCAGACCCTAGAAGTCTAGACAAGTCTAGACGAGTTTGAAATAATCATGATTAAACCGAAGACATCAAGGCCAATCACTAAAAATCACGACCAAACGGAACTAATCAAGCGATCAATATGTATAAATCTAGAGGAACCCCTCTAGAGAGAAATTATGTCAAACTCATAGAAACCAAGACGAATTCATACAAATCAAGAGATCAACAAGTAGAAATCCAGAAAAATCCTTAAAAATCAATACCAATGCATAGAAATCAAGACCAAACCATAAAAATCCTGACAAAACTGTTAAAATCATGGCAAATTTCAAAAAATTATGACCAGAGCATAGAAGTCTAAACGAGTTTGAAATAATCATGACTAAACCGAAGACATCAAGGCCAACCACTAAAAATCAAGACCAAATGGAAGTAGTCAAGCGATCAATGTGTATAAACCTAGACGAACCCCTTAGAAGTCAAACTCATAAAAACCAAGACAAATTCATTAAAATCAAGAGATCAACAAGCAGAAATCCAGAAAAATCCTTCAAAATCAATACCAGTGCATAAAAATCAAGACAAAACTCTAGAAATCAAGACCAAACCATAAAAATCACGACCAAACTGTTAAAATCATGGCAAATTTTGAAAAATCATGACCAGACCATAAAAATCCTGATCAATTCATAAAAATGAAGACCAGCCCGAATAAATCAAGGTCAACCTCTAAAAAAATGAAGACCAAACCAAAGAAATCAAGTAATCAATATGTAGAAATCTAGAGCGACCCTATAGAAATCATAACCAATGCCTAGAAATCCAGACTAACTCGCAAGTTCAAGAGAGCAACAGGTAGAAATCCAAAACAATCCTTACAAATCAAGAGCAGGACAAATCAAGGTCAACCTCTAAAATCCAAGACCAAACCGAAGAAATTAAGCGGTCAAAATGTAGAAAAATAGAGCAACCACAAAGAATTATAACCAACTCTTAGAAATCTAGGCAAAATCACAAAAATCGAACGATCAATATATACAAATCTAGGAATCCAAGATTGGGCCTCAGAAATTAATAGATCTATATGGGAAAATCAATAACAGCCCCATAGAAATCATAACCAATATATACAAATCCGAAAGAATTCTTGGAAGTCGTAAGCAATGCTATAAATCTGAACAAATTCATAAAAATTAAGACCAGCCCTAGAAATCCAGAACAAATCAATGACAACAAAATCAATCCGTTAAAATCAAGTGATCAGTATCAAGAAATCCAGAACAATCCTTAGAAATCATGACAAGTGCACATAAAGCTAGACCAAACCTTATAAATCTAGACCAAACTCTAGGAATCATGGTCAACCTTTAAAAATCAAGACCAATCCAAAGAAATCAAGTGCACAATCTAAAAAGTAAGACCAATGCAGAAAAGTCTTGAACAGACCCTAGAAATCTAAACAAATTTATAAGAATCAAGACGAACAAATCAAGGCCAATATCCAAAAATCAAGACCAACCCGAAGGAATCAAGAGATCAAAGGGCCGACACCTAAAAATCAAGACTAATCCGACGAAATCAAGAGGTCAATATTTAGAAATCTAGATCACCCCCTACTAAGTAACTCTCCATCAGACTTTTATAGCAAGGGTCATATGATGCTCACCAGATGGTTACTGATCCCTTAAAACCATATCATTGTTTCACCAACAACATGAATGATTATGCAACGACAGATAGCCTACAGACCAGATGCTTGGGATTGGTAGCTGTAACTGCCTCTTGTATACCCCCTTTGTGTGTTTTAGGAATGGTGATATATATATTCATGGGAATGGTAGGATAATTGTGTCATGGAAATGATGGGAAAGGTGAGTTTTGAGGATAGAGGCGTGTATGTGTCATGGAAATTGTGGGATATGGGTATCATGGAAATATAGGGGTATGTGTGTCATGTGAGCCATTGAAGGGATACTACTTGCAACCAATTAACTCAAAACCAACTACACAGTCAAACAAAACAAAAATTATTTGTCTCTTCATACGTTTAAAAAAACTAATTTTGTATTAAATCCCCCCCAACGAAAAAAACTTAATATAAAAAATGAGTAAACTATATTTCTTCATTAAAAAAATAGTTCTTTAGTCTCTTTTTAAACAAACTAGTGTTTTAGCCTGGCTAATGCCGGTTGATAGGCATGAAAAGTTGAAAATTCCTTTTAATAAAGCTCTCTTCGCTAGCTGCGAAGCATTGTCCCGCATTTTGTATTTAGAGCTATAATAGATATGTTGAGAAATTCTTATTTCGCAAAGATTAAGAACCGTCCTTGAGTCAAGATATATTTTAAATATCCCTCCACGGACATGTACTCCTTATTTCAAAGGAAAGTATGCGTTTCATAATTCTTGTAAAAAACTTTACGAGCTAATAACTTTACGTTAACTAATAGTTAACTTCTGGTTTGGTACTTCTGGACGTGCTAGGACGATGAAAATTGGTAGGCATGTCAGGGAGCTGCACAAATTGACTTTATAAAGTTGTTTTCCCAGATTCGACCATCTGGGGGGCTAAAGGGAGAGGAAAAATTAGAAAAAATTAGGTATTTATAACCTACGAGTGGGTGATCGGATCTTAATGAATTTTGATATTTAGAAGGATATCATGACTCGAAGCTCTTATTTTAAATCCAGACCGGCATTAAGCCTCTGATTTTCCTTTTAAATCAATCTATTGATTCTTAGAATTTTGTTAGAGCTCATACTATATGAGCTATTGGCTCTTAGCTCTTCTTGCCTCGTCACATGTGCCATATGAGCTCTTGGCTCTTGTTTAGTTTATTTCTTGTTGCCGTTTATCTTTGAACCTTATGTTTCTTTGTTCTGTATTTTTGTTTTTACTCGTTATATTTCGTGCTGTGCTAATTATTTATTCAACTTTATAGGATCCATTTCTATAATAAAAGTTTTTACTGAATAACTTTCGAGAGCTCTTTTTCGTAAAAATCACCAAGAATAAGCTGATTACTTTTATCTGACAGTTTATGCGTTATAGCGGTTGTATTTTTCACTGTGGCTATTTGAAACACTTCAGTTGTATAATTCGGTAGGTAATCTTTATCAAAAACACCATTAATTTTGTTTATTCTTACCAAACCACCAATTTTGCAATACTTCCTTGATTTTAGCTTTTGATACATTAAAACCATGTTCTTTCATTTTTCTATGTAAATCATCAATCCCTGAAAATTTTGAATAATAGAGTTCTAATAGTTTGTTTTCTACGCTACTCTTGCCATTGCAAATACCAATTCCTTTAATCCGGGGTTTTTGCTCATTGCTTTCTTTTTTTAAAAATGGTTTTTCTTGCTACCACAAAATGCTCAAATACCTTTAATCATTGGCACTTCATTTCTCTTTGAAACTGTCCAAGTTAAAGACCTGGTGGCAGTAATCTTTTTAAATCGCACACAATAAATCTTTATTTATTACAGATTTAAATCATTAAACAAATTTAAATCATTAAACATAATAATAAACACTAACAGACTTCTACGTTCTCATGAAAGTCTCAAGAGTAGTAAATAGCAAGCAATAAAATTCCTCAGGCTTGACTATTTATTAAGATAAAGAATTTTGTTTAATAAAATTAGTTCTTCATAAATTGCGATAGGTGATTGCAGAGGTGATTAAAAGTTGTTTACAACGAAAATCCAAATTTGTCAAGATAAAAAATCAAGATAAAATACCAAAGATAAAAATATAAAACCTATAAAAAGATATCAAGATAAAATACACGCAAGGCAGAAATAACATAAACTTTGATCACCGATCATCATAAAACACTTAAATGAAACACTGCATTAACCAAATTCTAGTACTTAATACTTGAAAAAAAAATGTTCCGAGAAAAAAAATTGGAATAAACTCTTCTTATAAGTTTTAACGTACAGTAAAAGTTTCAAGCTCCTATCTGTAAAAATGTAGAATTTTGTGTTTTTTGACAGAAGAAAGATTACGGATGCGTTTTTATTTTAATTTTTTTAATTTTTTTTTCAGGGGTGATCGTACCGACCTAGTGGTCCTAGAATATTGTAATAGGGTTGATTCTAACTGAAATTAAAAGTTCTAGTGCATTTTTCAGTGACAAAAAAATATATCAAGATAAAATACACGCAAGGCAGAAATAACATAAACTTTGATCACCGATCATCATAAAACACTTAAATGAAACACTGCATTAACCAAATTCTAGTACTTAATACTTGAAAAAAAAAAATGTTCCGAGAAAAAAAATTGGAATAAACTCTTCTTATAAGTTTTAACGTACAGTAAAAGTTTCAAGCTCCTATCTGTAAAAATGTAGAATTTTGTGTTTTTTGACAGAAGAAAGATTACGGATGCGTTTTTATTTTAATTTTTTTAATTTTTTTTTCAGGGGTGATCGTACCAACCTAGTGGTCCTAGAATATTGTAATAGGGTTGATTCTAACTGAAATTAAAAGTTCTAGTGCATTTTTCAGTGACAAAAAAATTGGAGGGCAACTAGGCCCCCTCCTGCGCTCATTTTTCTCATAGTTACCAGATCAAAATTTTGAGATAGCCATTTCGTTCAGTATAGTCATTGATTCTAAGGACCCCCCAAGGAAATACCCCTTGAAAAAAACGAAAAATACCCCCCTCCCAAAAAAACACTACCCCCACTAAAAACATACCCGAAAAAAAACAACCTCAGAACATTTTATTTTCCAAGCATTAACTACTAGAATTCGGTTAATGCAGTGTTTCATTTTAGTGTTTTATGATGACAGCTGATCAAAACTTATGTTATTTGTGCCTTTCGTGTACTTTATCGTACTGTGCTCATGGCTGTATATTTGGCTTTAAAATACACTATCTATCTATCTATCTATCATACACTTTTTTCATTGTTTGTTTCTAGTTTCTAGTATGCTTTCGTTTCTTTTGGTTACCTGATAATTACTGTATAGTCATCAAATAACCTTCACCCCTCCCACCACCACAGCAGCCTTCCATGTTCCAAATATAGTACTTATTGCAGTCTCATAATGTGACTCTCTTAATGAGATTGTCATTTCTATGTCAGCCCATCTAATGGCTGGGCATGATAGCTATAGGCTACAAACCCTACAAAGGTTACTTATTCTTTTTCTTCACAATAACATTATTTGACATTTTTAACCAACGGTTTGCGATAAAGAAGTTTGTAAATAACATAAAACTTCACTAGAAAACAATTTGAGCCTAATAACCACATTTTTACTTTAAGCTGTAATGTAAATTGTTTTATGACTATTATTGTTAGGGTCACTTTCGTTTAAATCCTCTATTTCCCGACCTTGTGCATAGTCTGTATCTGAATTTTTCCTGATTAGGAGGAATCAGGGGAGGTACAGTTCTTACGGTAGGGAGATCGTATTTAGAGATAGATCTTACGAAGAAATACAATTTTGCCACATTTTCCTTAAATTCCTTTGTTTCTATCTCAGGATTAGTCTTCATACAGGGTATGTTCAAGCATTAGAAGTTGTAAAGGTAGGCGTCTAGATATATAAACAAATTTACTAGGCTATCGTTAATTTGAGCAGAATATATTTTTGGAAAATTTCCTTCACCTAACTAATGAATGAATGAACTTTATTACCCGTAAAGTATAAAAAACACAAAGTACAGAGTATTATAAATAAACAAAAACAAATACGATAAACAGCGAAGAAAAACAAAATTCAAACTAACAAAAGACAACATGGACTAATTAACCAGTATCAATATGGAAAAAAGGCTGCAGAGGGTCATAAACGTGAATAAAGTTGATAGTCTTTTTACATAAATCATCACTGGAAGACCGAATCCGAGAAGGTACATCAATTAAACCAAATCGAGCAATTATTTTTTTGTTTCGGTGCCATCTAGGAAGCCGGAGGAGGAATTTGCAATATCTGAAATAAGCTGTACGTAGAGTATGTCGATCTTTCTTACGAAACAGATGAGCCATGCCTGATAAAACAAAAGCACAGGGGCGCAATAAGCGTTATAAATCATGCACAAACCGTTGCGGTTGTAACGGCTTTTATTTGGGGATATTTTTCCGTAAGCGACACGTAGGTTTTTCACGGCTTGATTCACTAGGGATGAACAGGTAGTGGAAAGTGTTGGGCCGAAACACAGACCAAGCCAACTAACTAAAGAAGAACATGGTAGAACTGCAGTCCCAGCAACGAATTGAGCGACCGCATAAAGGCTATTAAAACAAATAAACTCGCATTTAGACGCATTAACTGACAATCCAATCTTAGATAGTTCATTGGTTAATATAGTAAAATTAGAAAGCAATCCACGGCGAGTCCTGGCAACAAGAAGAACGTCATCTGCATATGCAATAGAAGACAAACCAATATTACCGTAAAAAACAGAACTTCTAAGGGGACGCAGGCACAAGGCAAGCACGCATTTAAATATACTAGGAGACAATACGGCACCTTGCCGAACTCCCTTATTAATTTTTACCGGGTCAGATATTTGGCCATTCCAGGTAACTTGAATTTTAGACTTTGAATACCAAGAAGACATTAAACTTAGTACGGAAGGATTAACACCTGAAGACGCAAGGGAAAATAGAGCCTGAGAGTGCACAATATTGTCAAAAGCTCCAGAAATATCAACAGTAAGACAGTATAAAGATATTTTAGTTTTTACGGCATCATTCATGAGTCGGCTTAAAACATGATGTGCATGGGAGTAGCCGAAACTATTCCAAAAACCAAACTGAAAAGGTGTAAAATCACAATTCGACTCAATTTCTGGTAATAATAAATGTTCAAGCAACTTACTTAAGAAACACGATACTGTAATGGGACGATAATTCACACATGACATGGGGTCCTTGCCTCGCTTTTGAATAGACGTTACACGGCCACAAAGGAAACTATTAGGAACAAGCGACTGTGCTAAGCAAGACTGGAAAAATATTTGTAGATGGTTAAGTAGAGCAGGACAATCATAAGCAAAAAATCGGTAAGAGAGGCCATCACCATCAAGGCTATTTGAACGCTTAATTTTTCTTAAAGCCCGGCGAATTTCAGATATTGCTACAGACTGGACATGATCCTGCAGGAGACGGTATGGTAAAAGCGGTTTAAGCAACTTATAATAAAAAGACTGAAGAAAGCTATTAAATACACTGAACATAGGCTTATAATGATCAACAAAATTAGCTAGCTGGAGACAAGATAGGTAGATGGGGTACATTTCTCACTATTAATAACCTTATTCCAGGAGGCCTTATCGGTGGGGCCTGGCCATGCATTCAAGCGTGCTCTCTTCAAACTGGTCTTATATTCAAGTTTACACTTTTGTTTCATAGAGAAAACAGCTCCGGACAATGGGAGGCTCTTAACTGCGACGTGATATATGCTAGGAAGTGATTCTAGCAAGAGGATTGATCTATCGGAGGTACCAAGAATGTCACAGTTAAGGTCACCAGCTAAAACCCAATTTAGGTCTTTCAAACGTAGACTTTCGAGCAGAGACTTTAAACCGGAGCAACATTTAGCGAAAGATGTGAACGATGCTATAGAACGTCGATCACAAGTAAGTAAACGCTTATAAAGGCGGTACTGTCACATTGAATCGCTAAGATGTTATCATCACAATGAATCACAGAGGGCTTTGATGGGGAACGGAAAAAAAATTGCTAGGCCACCGGAAGGGCGGCCTCTAGTTTTCTTGGCCTCTTGTGAACAAAAATGGTTGACAGAAGATCGCTTCAGGCTAGAAACCTTTGATTTGGTCAAAAGATGTTCTTGCAAGAACACTAAGTCATGGACTAATAATTCATTAATTATCAAGTCTTTGTCTTTTGTGCCGTTAATATTGAGAGAAGCAAAACTTAAAATAGTGGCTTGATTCATTTTGGAGCAGAGTTTAGAGCGCGTTTGATCACTGGGCAATTCATACTATAGGAAACATAAGCTTCGCCGCAATTGGCACATTTCGGATTAGGAGGAATCAGGGGGGGGGGTACAGTTCTTACGGTAGGAAGATCGTATTTAGAGATAGATCTTACGAAGAAATACAATTTTGCCACATTTTCCTTAAATTCCTTTGTTTCTATCTCAGGATTAGTCTTCATACAGGGTATGTTCAAGCATTAGAAGTTGTAAAGGTAGGCGTCTAGATATATAAACAAATTTACTAGGCTATCGTTAATTTGAGCAGAATATATTTTCGGAAAATTTCCTTCACCTAACTAATGAATGAATGAACTTTATTACCCGTAAAGTATAAAAAAGACAAAGTACGGAGTATTATAAATAAACAAAAACAAATACGATAAACAGTGAAGAAAAACAAAATTCAAACTAACAAAAGACAACATGGACTAATTAACCAGTATCAATATGGAAAAAAGGCTGCAGAGGGTCATAAACGTGAATAAAGTTGATAGTCTTTTTACATAAATCATCACTGGAAGACCGAATCCGAGAAGGTACATCAATTAAACAAATCGAGAAATTATTTTTTTGTTTCGGTGCCATCTAGGAAGCCGGAGGAGGAATTTGCAATATCTGAAATAAGCTGTACGTAGAGTATGTCGATCTTTCTTACGAAACAGATGAGCCATGCCTGATAAAACAAAAGCACAGGGGCGCAATAAGCGTTATAAATCATGCAAAAACCGTTGCGGTTGTAACGGCTTTTATTTGGGGATATTTTTCCGTAAGCGACACGTAGGTTTTTCACGGCTTGATTCACTAGGGATGAACAGGTAGTGGAAAGTGTTGGGCCGAAACACAGACCAAGCCAACTAACTAAAGAAGAACATGGTAGAACTGCAGTCCCAGCAACGAATGGAGCGACCGCATAAGGGCTATTAAAACAAATAAACTCGAATTTAGACGCATTAACTGAGAGTCTAATCTTAGATAGTTCATTGGTTAATATAGTAAAATTCCAAAGCAATTCACGGCGAGTCCTGGCAACAAGAAGAACGTTGTCTGCATATGCAACAGATGACAAACCAATATTACCGTAAAAAACAGAATTTTTAAGGGGACGCAGGCACGAGGCAAGCACGCATTTAAATATTCTAGGAGACAATACGGCACCTTGCCAAACTCCCTTATTAATTTTTACCGGGTCAGATATTTGGCCATTCCAGGTAACTTGAATTTTAGACTTTGAATACCAAGAAGACATTAAACTTAGTACGGAAGGATTAACACCTGAAAACGCAAGGGAAAATAGAGCCTGAGAGTGCACAATATTGTCGAAAGCTCCAGAAATATCAACAGTAAGACTGTATAAAGATATTTTAGTTTTTACGGCATCATTCATGAGTCGGCTTAAAACATGATGTGCATGGGAGCAGTCGAAACTTTTCCGAAAATCAAACTGAAGAGGTGCAAAATCACAATTCGACTCAATTTCTGGTAATAATAAATGTTCAAGCAACTTACTTAAGATACACGATACTGTAATGGGACGATAATTCACACAGGACATGGGGTCCTTGCCTCGCTTTTGAATAGACGTTACACGACCACAAAGGAAACTATTAGGAACAAGCGACTGTGCTAAGCAAGACTGGAAAAATATTTGTAGATGGTTAAGTAGAGCAGGACAATCATAAGCAAAAAATCGGTAAGAGAGGCCATCACCATCAAGGCTATTTGAACGCTTAATTTTTTCTTAAAGCCCGGCGAATTTCAGATATTGCTACAGACTGGACATGATCCTGCAGGAGACGGTATGGTAAAAGCGGTTTAAGCAACTTATAATAAAAAGACTGAAGAAAGCTATTAAATACACTGAACATAGGCTTATAATGATCAACAAAATTAGCTAGCTGGAGACAAGATAGGTAGATGGGGTACATTTCTCACTATTAATAACCTTATTCCAGGAGGCCTTATCGGTGGGGCCTGGCCATGCATTCAAGCGTGCTCTCTTTAAACTGGTCTTATATTCAAGTTTACACTTTTGTTTCATAGAGAAAACAGCTCCGGACAATGGGAGGCTCTTAACTGCGACGTGATATATGCTAGGAAGTGATTCTAGCAAGAGGATTGATCTATCGGAGGTACCAAGAATGTCACAGTTAAGGTCACCAGCTAAAACCCAATTTAGGTATTTCAAACGTAGACTTTCGAGCAGAGACTTTAAACCGGAGCAACATTTAGCGAAAGATGTGAACGATGCTATAGAACGTCGATCACAAGTAAGTAAACGCTTATAAAGGCGGTACTGTCACATTGAATCGCTAAGATGTTATCATCACAATGAATCACAGAGGGCTTTGATGGGGAACGGAAAAAAAATTGCTAGGCCACCGGAAGGGCGGCCTCTAGTTTTCTTGGCCTCTTGTGAACAAAAATGGTTGACAGAAGATCGCTTCAGGCTAGAAACCTTTGATTTGGTCAAAAGATGTTCTTGCAAGAACACTAAGTCATGGACTAATAATTCATTAATTAACAAGTCTTTGTCTTTTGTGCCGTTAATATTGAGAGAAGCAAAACTTAAAATAGTGGCTTGATTCATTTTGGAGCAGAGTTTAGAGCGCGTTTGATCACTGGGCAATTCATACTATAGGAAACATAAGCTTCGCCGCAATTGGCACATTTCGGAGCCTCTAAGCAAGGATGGTCTTTAGTATTGGAATGGCATGCAGAAAATTTAGAGCACTTCATCTCATTCGGGGCACATGGGCAGCGAGCTAACGAATGATGGATACTTTGGCATCTAAGACACTGTCTGGGCAATTCTTTGTATTCCGATATTTTAAAAGACTCGTAAGCCAAGCGCAGACCTGTAGCGATGGCAGATTTTAGTGCAGCGGAATCAAGGATCTCTAAACGGAATGTATGAGAAGAGCCGATCTGGCTGGCTTCAACAAGACCAGGAATAACGGAGATGAGTATACTGCTAGAAACAGTGTCGGAAAGTCCCCTAATTATTCCAAGAAGTTTGCGATCAATCACTTTAGCAAGAATATTTGGATAGCTCGCAACAGCAGATGCAGCAAGAGAATTGGCGGAATTTTATCCCGCGTAACAACAACCCATCTATTTCTTACCGGATCGGACTTTACCGACACAATTCCGTCATGTCCGGCGAAAGAATCAAGCTTTTCCTTGCGAGAAACGGGGTCTCTTAGTTCTGGAGGCGGATATTTAAGAACGACGGCGTACGATGGTTTGCGATTGGTACCCTTACTATCTGAGACCAAAGAACTATTTATAGACGTTGCTGGACTATTGAGGTGAGCAAGTGATTTTAACTGATCAAGGCACTGGTTGACTTTGGCGGTAAGGATAGAATAAGCTGACGCCGGAATGCTAGGGACTTCAGAGGGGGATTTGATTACGAACTCTGGAATATCAATATTTTCTGCAGAGCAGCGAGAAAGAGTAGCGATAATATCCGACAATGAACTATTTTTAGCACTGGTTCCTGAACGCTGAGGTATAGGCTCATCTGGGAAGCAATTGCTATATAAAAGTTTCTTAGCGCCAAGAACATCTTCATACGGAAAAAAATCACTAGCGTATTTCACAATCGACTGATGGTCCAACCCCTCATCGAGATTGTTCTGAGCAAAATTCAAAACTGGGCAATAATAAAGCGTACTGGCATTCCAATTGTCCATGATAAGCAAATTTCACTCACGACTCGGCATCAGTCCAAAAACAATTAAGCGAAAAAGGTATATCCACAGAGTATATACAGAGTAAGGTATATAGGATGTACCCCAATAAACAGGGGAAGCGTCAATACTTTGCAGGAGAAGTAAGGGAAGCGTTGGAGGATGTCTACCTTGTCCCCGCAATTTAAGAGGCAAGCCCAGCGGGTACCACGGCTCTTGCAAACAACTCTCTCACCCCTCTTCTGCTTACTTTTCTCCTCCTACCTTTATCGTAGTGTAATTGTCGATAAATATCGGATAGTCTTAATTAAATTCGCACTGCTTTATCCCGACCTATATTATATAGGTCACTGATCATGAAAATCCACAGCTCCCAAGGGAATTTTCACTCAGTAGCAAAATAATCCGCTTATTCGAATTATAATCCTTTGGTCACTGAATTAATTTATCAAAATATTAGCTGTAGGTTAGGTAGAGACTATAATCCTTTTACAATAAGTTATATCCAAAAAAGGTCCTCACACCATGAACTCTGAATCAAAACTTTGCAAACAACATTGCAAGACCGTGAAAGGATCCAAAAACAGCAGTTTAAGATATTACACCCAATGAAAATATTACACAGGTAAAGGGACTAGAATAATAATTGTGAGGGGAATGGAAGGTGAATACGTTTGAGGATAAAAGGCAGTATGAATTATACAATTTTCAGATAAAAAGAAAAGAACAGAAGTTTTACACACCGAATGGAACAAATATTTAAACGGTAAGAATTACTGGCAAAAGGATCAATTCCTTCAAAATATCATGCGTTCAATTATTAAGTATTAAATATTATTACAATATGTTTAAAACCAAAAATAGCAAAAGAAAAAAAAATAACTTACGATTTGACTTTCAAAACTATTCTCCTACTTTAGAAGTTCAATTTCAAATCCCAAAATCTAACCAATCGTTCCGTTAAACAACTTCAAGTATAATTTTTGGTTAATCGTCAGGATTATTTGACCACAAATGATGGAATCGTAAGGGTCTCATAGCATTTGGAATACTGCATTCAAAATGGTTTAATATAATTCAGAAAAATGTTACTTTTGTGCATCTATGAAGAACCGTCTATGCTTAAATTGTATTGGTCTTGTTTTCATGCAATGTAGCACAAGAGTCGAAAATTAACGAATAATAGGGTAGTAAAAAATAATGGTACGTAAAGTGTAAAGTATTTTCAGGGAACCAAATTTTTGTTTTTGGGGAGGCACAAATATTTTTGGGGATAGTGGAAAGCTCTGACATCAATATGAGAATTGTCAACACCGTACCATAATCTTGTATAATGTGCTATATATCGAGGGATCGTACTCAATTAATCAATGATAGGTGAAAGTGCACGTTCTACCTAAGAAGTAAACAAGTGAATATTCTCCGTTGATTTTTACATTAAAATCGAATAGTTGTGGTCATCAAGTCTTGGCTAAATGTAGAAAAAGCCAAGAAAGATGATTCAATTGAGCGATAGGCAAATCTGGCATTAACCCCCCTTATTAGGATTGTATAAAAATGATGTTAGCTCATTCGTTAATAGATATGTCTTACTATTATCCGTCCATGCGTCACTCCTATGGCAGTAGAACTAAGGTGGATAGTCATAAAACCTATAGTTTTCCAAGTGTTTGGTTAAATGGCAGGGGTAAACGGCGGGAGTGAGTGTCTCTCTTATTGGACTAATAATTGTTTGTTAGATTTTAGCAAGTCACACGTGCCTGTGGTCCCAGGCAGATCGACGAAGAATTTTAAATTAACTTAGGACAATTAGATTGTCTGAGATAAGAGGTAAACAAGACTCACCTACATATGGTCTTTAGCAGGTTGAACTAAAGGACTTAGACAGGTAAAATAGTATCCACATACTTACTAAAACTATAAAGTATTTAATTGGAGGCAACAAACTCCATTGTCGTATCTTCCAATAAGCGTTGCCAACGCTTCGGAAGTAAAAGTGCCGTAAAACACCCTAAAATTGCACCATTGATCAAAATTTTGTACCTCATCTATTTTTTTCCGTGTTGTGCTATGGGCAAGACTTCGCGCAACGCACAACTTATGGACGGTCCAAAAATGTCATTACAATAAAGAAAGCAAAGTATCACATATCTTCTTTCAAAGATATTTCGGAGACCTCCTTTGCCCTGCAGAGAGTCCTCCAAATAGCTGCTCACCTATTGTATACTTACCGTACTGATGACTGTGCTGCTACACGCTATATTATGACCGATAGAGGCCAACAACAGGCACTTAAATAAATGTGTAAAGAAAAACTTAAAACTCTAGAAGAGGAAACAAAAGAAAATTACAATTCCCTCCGCTCGCTGCGTCCTGACGCCCAGTCAAATTTTATTGTACCACATTTTGTAAATTGTACCGATAATTTGTGATTATACCAGAATATACCTTTAGAGGTGAAATTTGCCGAAATAGCGCAATTGTACCGCAGCTGGAAACCCCACTTCCAATTTCAATACAAATCATATAACTTATCACTATATAACTATATCACTATTTCACCTCAACCAGGGCTGCCAATTTTTTTTAAGGAATTTGTGTCATATTTTTTCTGAAAATGTACCTTTTGTGTCATCTCAGATTCCAAAATGTGTCATATTTTTTTTGCTACAAGTGGTATCATATTTAATTGTCAAATCTTTATTTGGAGTCTTGAATATATAATCTTTTCCAAATCATTTCAAAAAGGAGTAAACTTAACCTTATCCTATTATCTTGGGATCATGACCTTTTTGTGACGTCATGAATGAAATAGAAACATTCGATTAAATTAATGTTATACACTATGAATTTGTGTCTCAACGACCAACGAGGCAAGTTTACATTTATAAAAGTTTTAGAGACAATCAATTCCGTCTATAAATTGAAAATTTACTTTTCGTATGACGTCGTATTCGTAATCGGCTCTATATGTAATCATCTTTATTGGCCAAGCTTTTTATTTACTCAATATGTAAGCCCTTCAACCAGCTTCAATCTAGTATTTTTGTCTTATTTGTTGGTGCCTTTTTAAGCCAGAAGGATTATTCTGAAGGAAAGACATCTCTGGAAATTGTTAATCTTGTCCGAGGTTGGATACACATCCTGTACTCCTAAAAATTGGAGTTGCGGCTTATGCATACAGCTTTGGTAAACTGCAATCTGTTTACTTTTTACTATCAAGTACATACCAGTTGGCCATATCAAATGCTCAATCAAGAAGCCAATTAAGTACATAAGCTTAAAATTGTTTTTGCGACGTAGTTTAGCGAAAATTAAGGTAAATATGATTTTTGTTTGAAAATTGATTCCTCTTCCATGGACTAAAGACTCACCAGAATAGAATTGCAATTGGTTATTCTACATGCTAATATATAAGCATTGTTGGTGAATGCCATTTGACTAGTGCTAGCAGCAGGATAGCCAAGTAAAAACAGTCTTGATTGATGGCTGTGTATCTGTTAATTGCGAACGCAAAGTGGGCTAAATTGTGGGCTTGTAATGAAACTAGATTATAAAAGCCAAAAAGAGAAAACGCGCCACATTTAAAATAATCTTTTATATATATGGAGGCCCATCAGTGATTTTTGTTTTGGATGGGGGGAGGGGTGGGGGAAGGTACAATATACGTATTCAAAACGCATCAAATTTTGTCAATATGTAATTTTTACGATTCAGCAACAAATTTTAGAGGAGGAGGAGGGGATAAAACCATATAGCTTCTCTCCTCCGGATACAGGTTTGAAGGCTCCAAGTATCATAAAAAGCAAAATGATGATTGTGTACAATTTTAGTCTAAAACTCCTCAAGGAATGGCGACAATTGAGGTTTTTACAGCTAAAAAAATGCGACATGCTCACTTAGAGATATAAAAGTGATGGTAAGCGATGTAGAGATGGCTGGTGCGCCGGGTTGGGGAATCCTTTGTCTGAGAGGTAAGGGTTCGATTTCTGGCCTGGCCGGTTATTTGGATTGGGACGGGATCAGTGGCGTGGCTTTCTAAGCTCAGGCAAAGTCGACGCAGCTCTAAATGGGTACCTTGAGAAATCTGGGAAAGACAAGAAGAATAGGTGTTTAAAAGCAAAGGTTGAATTGCCCCCAAACCCTTATTACACTTCCTGGCTGAAGGGCCACAGAACAGAGATCAGCACCACTAGTTTAGATTTTGAAGGTCTAGTGCCGTCATACTTACTTACTTCTGAGGTGCATAAAGCTTTATTAACATATTAGCAAGTGCCATACCAAGTGCCCAGTATTTAAAGAAAAAAATAGCAAATAGCAAGGATTAAGTACACATTGGAAACTAATGTCTAGGATCCTTTTATATTTGCAACCTACACATCAAAGATGGATTAAGTATATATTGTAGCCTGTTGTACAGGACATTTTTTTGGGAAAAATCCACGTGCCAAAGATAAACTAACGTTGTGATGTCACATTCTAACATGTTGCTTTATACTTCACACCATTCTGCGATCCGAATAAGATCCCATTCCCCAATATCCAACTGAGCTTTCACAGTAAGCTCGAGGAGAACATAATGTGAGGCTGCATTATTAATTTGGTTGCATAATGCTACTATAGATGAATAAATAATTCATACATTGCTACAAATACATACAACAACATACATTGCTACAAATTGGAGTTTTTCTCCCATCCCCTTCCCCACTACCGTATACCTTCTAAAGTTTAATGCGGTATTTTTATCAAATACTGTATGTATTTTGAGCAGTGCGCTTTTATTTTTATAAAAAATTAAATATAAAATCAAAATATATAAGGTGACTGGATATGACTAATGAAAATAAGTTGAATGTTTAACATATAATCATATTAATTCCTCAAAATCTCAACAATTCAAGACTTCATTTCACGCACACACTTTTTTTTTACCTTTCAATGTCATAATAAAAAAAGAAAGAAGATGTTTACATAAGTTTGGTTCTCGTTAAAGCGTAAAGGCTACCCTGAAAGCTACAGGCAACGCTAGAACGTTTTCTCAGTAGTAGCAAAAAATGAATAAGAATTATTTGAAGGATTACAAAAGCTAGAAGAATTAATTCCATCGCACTATGTGTATACTTTTGATACTACTTCTTAGGTTACACCGTATTCTGAGATCTTGGAACAAATGTGTTTCTCTCGTAGCGCGGGTATTGATGCAAAAACTTGAGGTATGTGCAGTATACAGATTAAACAAATTTTTTTACTGTTTTAAAAAGAAGAGTTGAGAGAAAGAGTCAAAATTTAGCGTAAAGAGCGGGGCGTTGATGAGGAAGCAGTCCTTTTAATATACGGAGTAATTTCTGTTCGTTTTAAGTTTTAATGTCGCTCCTTACTTTCATTTAAAAAACTTGTTTTTTTTGTTTAATTAACCTAAAAGGTCTATCTTAATAATGTAAGCCGTTATTCGGATATTTACGCGTTATGGAAAGACAGGTAGTTGGAGTGGGGGCTAGTAGAACTCAATCACTTTTGACTCTTGAAAGGGAACTAGAACTTTCAATTTAGACCATATGAGCCAATTTGAAGTTTGTTCAACCATCTCTTCCATAAGAATTCTAAATACCCCAGGGGCATAGCTTGAATGCCTCAGCCCCAGGCTCTGGTGGCTTAGTAACCTAAGAAGTAGTGTCAAAAGTATACACATAGTGGCTTTAGGTGAAATCAATATCCACCACAACTTACCCTAAAAGACCTAATTTAATACTTTAAGCTGTTATTGTGCTAGGGGAAAAGAAGGGTAGTTGGAGGAGGTCTTGTTAAATTCCATCACTTTTAACTCCTAAAAAGAACTAAAGATTCAAATTTCAACCTGATGAGTAGCCTCTTAAATATACATAGCCACCCTTTCCATTTGATCCCTAAATGCCCCCAGGGGCATAACATTTTTGTTACCTCATTCTAACAAAAATTTTGGCATTTACAATTTTCAAATCATTTTGTTGTTATTGTTCGATTTGTTGTACTTCTTCTTACACATGTAAGGGAACATGTTTTTATTCGTGCAGTTATCTATGTAAAGTTATTTTCTTCGAGAGAGTGGATTTGGGTAGATATTTCAATGATTATTTCCATTAGACTCTTTTACTAAGTTATTTTTTTTGACAATAGCCTTGGAGTTCAAAAGGGAAAAAGCCAGCTTATGGACCTATGGTTCCGTTTAAAAATTATGCTTTAATTAATTAGCTTAATTTTATGACGCATTTTCGCAAGCTAGTTCTACAAACATGTGGAATTTCGCATTTTCTGCCAGAAGAGAGATCACTGATCTTTGTTAATTTGTTGCTGTGTTTCTCCAGGGGTGATCAAATCGAACCACTGATCGTAGAATATCGGGAAAGGACTCATTTGATCGGAAGTTAAAAGTTCTAGTACTTTTTTAAATGACTAAAATGTTAAAGGGCAGCCTCGCACGACCATTCTTTCCCAAAAGTCGTCAGATCAAAATTTTGACAAGTTATTTCTTCAGTATAGTTGAAAAACTCAAAAAACATGTCTTTGAGGATGATTTGACCCTCCTAAATCTGCTGAGTATGAAGCCTAAATCTGATAATTTTATCTTTGACTTTAAGATATTGTCACGGAAATCACTCAAAATTTCAAGTAATAATTAATTATATTAATGTAAACTTTTACGACGACAGTTTTCATAGTAATACCTGACATTTTTTCCAGATTGGAAAACAGACCCTAACTCATATCTTTGTTCAAGTTTTTAAGCATACTATGTTCATGACTGGTTTCAAGGGAAAGGTTGAGTCAATAGATGTTGAGTTTCAAAGTACTTCGTTGAAATGATGGTTTTTAGGAAATTGGATACCAAAAGGAGGTTCAGATACGCCCATCCAACAAAAAGAACAAAAATGGCTACATTTCGGAAAGGCTATTGCATTGGCTTTTGAATGATCCAGAGGAAAAATACAGGAAGCTATTGTGAAAAAAGAGGGCTGGATGAAGTCTCTTGCACTTCAACGGAACGGGGGGTCGTAGGTAAATTATATATGAAAATGAATTTTGTGACAGTACTAACAAAATGGCCAGATTCTTTCATGTCATATTACACTTCAGAATGAAAAGATTAGGATTATCTTGTGGAAATATAACATCAGGACATTGCATTATTCTCCTTTTCATCAAACAGTTCGTGGTAACGAACTGTAGTAAGGAGCGATCCGGCTCAATAGTAACCAAAACTCTAAAAAATTGAATTTTGATATAAATAGCTACATCAAAAGAATTGCAATTTAATGCTGATTTTAAATATATAAGTTTCATCAAGTTTAGTCTTAGCCATCAAAAGTTACGAGCCTGAGAAAATTTGCCTTATTTAGGAAAATAGGGGGAAACACCCCCTAAAAGTCGTAGGATCTTAACGAAAATGACACCATCAGATTCAGCGTATCAGAGAACCCTACTGTAGAAGTTTCAAGCTCCTATCTACAAAAATGTGGAATTTTGCATTTTTTGCCAAAAGACAAATCACGGGTGCGTGTTTATTTGTTTGTTTTTTTGTTTGTTTTTTTTTTTCCCAGGGGTCATCGTATCGACCAAATGGTCCTAGAATGTCGCAAGAGGGCTCATTCTAAAGGAAATAAAAAGTTCTAGTGCCCTTTTTAAGTGACCAAAAAAATTGGAGGGCATCTAGGCCCCCTCCCACGCTCATTTTTTTCCCAAAGTCAACGGATCAAAATTTGAGATAGCCATTTTGTTTGGCATTGTCGAAAATCTTAATAACTATGTTTTTGGGGATGACTTACTCCCCCACAGTCCCTGGGGGAGGGGTTGCAAGTTACAAACTTCAACCAGTGTTTACATATAATAATGGTTATTGGGAAGTGTACAGACGTTTTCAGGGGGATTTTTTTGGTTTTGGGGGTAGGGTTGAGGGAGGGGGCTATTTGGGAGGATCTTTCCTTGGAGAAATATGCCATGGGGGAAAAAAATTCAATGAAAAGGGCGCAGGATTTTCTAGCATTACTATAAAAAAAAAACAATGAAAAAATAAACATGAAAACGTTTTTTCAAATGAAAGTAAGGAATAGCATTGAAATTTAAAACAAACAGAGATTATTACGCATATGAAGGGTTCTAAAAATACTTTAGCATAAAGAGCGAGGTATTTAGGAGGAGATAAATACCTCGCTCTTTATGCTAAAATATTTTTAGTGATTTCAACTATTTATTCTACGGCCTATTTGATTCAGGGGTCATTCTTAAAGAATTGGAACAAAACTTACGATTTAGTGTAAAGAGTGAGGTATTAACGAGGGTACAAACCCCCTCGTACACATAATAAAAATATAAGAATATAAAAGTTTGTTACGTAAGTTAATTCTTAAGTTACGTATATTTTTTACTAATAAAAACGTTCGTTGAATATTAAAAGTTATAGTTGCATTTTTATGTAACCGAAAAATTGGAGGGCAGCTAGGCCTCCTTCCCCACCCCCTTATTTCTCAAAATCGTCTGATCAAAACTAAGAGAAAGCCATTTAGCCAAAAAAAATTAATATACTAATTTCATTTCAATAATTTATTTGCGGAGAGCCAAAATCAAACATGCATTAATTCAAAAACGTTCAGAAATTAAATAAAAAAAACTGGTTTTTTTAACTGAAAGTAAGGAGCGACATTAAAACTTAAAACGAACAGAAATTACTCCGTATATGAAATGGGTTGTCCCCTCCGCAGTCCCACGCTCTTTACGCTAAAGTTTTTAGTTGTTTTAAAAAGTAGAATTGTGGCAAAGAGTCAAACTTTAGCGTAAAGAGCGAGGGACTGCGGAGGGGACAACCCATTTCATATACGGAGTAATTTCTGTTCGTTTTAAGTTTTAATGTCGCTCCTTACTTTCAGTTAAAAAAACTAGTTTTTTTTTATTTAATTTGGTCAAGGAAGAAGGAGACATACGCCATTAAATAGAACATCCATCGAAACCTCTGGCAGTTCAACCGAACGGGGGTCGAAGGTAAATTTCATATCAAAACGATCCTTGGAAGGAGCTCTATCTGAGAGTGTGAAACAAATGGTCAGATTACTTCAGGTCTTGTTGCAATTCAAAATTACAGAAGAGAATTGTCTTAAAGTTAAAATATGGGGACCTGGCGTTTGTCTCCTTTTTTGTCATGGAACAACGAGGAGATCCATCCCCCTAGACCAACGGCCTAGATCCGCCCCTGTTGAGATCCATGGACTAAGAACAAGATATCAGTTTTTCAGGAAAACGATCTCAGTGTATCTACTAGTCAACCACCGTAACAGTACATTCAGCCTCTATAGTTCAGGGTTCTCGGGTGGCTAAAATACCGGCCGATTCCTAATAGGCGGCTAAAAGTTGATACCAGCCGGTATGGTTAAAATCAAGTGCCATGGATAAAATCAAACAACTGGCCAAAATCAAATTTCTAACTGCTAGTATGTGATTTCGGTAGCACTCCGCTATTCTAAGACTGTCATACTTCTTTCAGATATTAAAAAAACGTGTAACATACTGTCAGTAAAACAATAAGGACAAGCTATGAAATTACAAATTCAATTCTCGAAGTAGCCTATTTACTAAGTGCGTATTGTATCAACATAGGCCTATACGACAAAACACCTCCTCACTTTAGAGTAGCTTCCTAGCTTTAATATAATAAAGTACTCACTCCTGGTATAAATAACTCTCGGGAATCAACCTGACCTGATGACTCACTGCATAGCTCATGGCTGCTTAGAAAGTGGATGCAATTTGATCGTGTTAACCCCGAACCGGTTTTTGGACTGGAGTAGGCGAGCTAATTAGTTTTGAAATCAACCCTGGTTGAAAAATAGTCAGAACAGAAAACAACAGTTAAGACTTATACTTAGAAAAGATCAGTGTGATCTGAGAATCTAATTAACTAAATTCAATTCATACGTAAAATCTTTGAAAATCCGACTGATCAAATGCTCATCCGTCAGGGCTGCCAATTTTTTTTAAGGAGTGTGTCATATTTTTTCCGAAAATGTGCTTTTTGTGTCATCTCAGATTCCATAATGTGTTACAGAATGTGTCATATTTTTTTGCTACAAGTGGTATCATATTTAATTGTCAAATCTATATTTAGAGTTTCAAATATGTAATCTTTTCCAAATCAGTTCAAAAAGGAGTAAACTTAACCTTATCCTATTATCTTGGGATCATGACCTTTTTGTGAAGTCATGTTAGAAATAGAAACATTCGATTAAATTAATGTTACACACTATGAATTTGTGTCTGGGCGGCCAACGAGGCAAGTTTACATTTATAAAAGTTTTAGGGACAATCAGTTCCGACAGCAAATTGAAAATAGATTTTTCGTATGACGTCGTAATTGTAATTGGCTCTATACGTAATATTGGCTTTATTGGCTAAGCTTTTTATTAACTCAATATGTAAGCCATTCAACCAGGTTCAATCTAGTATTTTTGTCATATTTTTTGGTGCCCTTTTAGGCCAGATGGATTATTGTGAAGGAAAAACATCTCTGGAAATTTGTAATCTTGTCCGAGGTTGGATCAGGTCCTGTACTCCTAAAAATGGGAGTTACTGCTTATGCACACAGCTCTGGTAAACTGCATGCTGTTTAATTTTTACTATTAAGTACGTACCAATTGGCTATATCAAATACTCAATCAAGAAGTATTCAGCATGCATTTTGATTTGAAATTTCCGCCTATGGCTGTTATTTTTGCGTGGTTTAAATTTTAAATACGGTGATGGCATCTGTCCTGTATTCTGCACTGTTTGTGTACTACTGCCACCGTTAGGCAGCGCTATTCCCTTCCAATAATTTTTAGCTTTTCTGGAGGTAGAAAAATTGAAATTTTACTTTTCTTTTATTACTATTGAAAAATCAAGACTAGGATGACAAAAATATGTCATTTTTTTTAATGTGTCTTTTTTTTCGAAAAATGTGCCATTTTTGCCGATTGTGTCATTTTTTATTGAAAAATGTGTCATTTTCGTCGATTGTGTCATCATTTTATCTGAATGTGTCACGCAACATCAAATTGTGTCATTTTGACACAAAATGTGTCAATTTGGTAGCCATGTCATCCGTTGAAGGCCCAAAAATCCATTTTTGTGGAAAAATCCGTCAAACTCGAAACGCGGCCCTAATGATTAACAATTATCAGTCAAGACCTAATAGAAGCGATTTTGATCGAAATTGTTGAGTGCTAATGGTAAGCATAGCCCCAGATTCACGTGTACGTTCTTCTGAGGCGACAGCTTTTCAAAAATTAAATAGTTCATTTGATAAATTTGATAAATGTTTGATCAATGACGAGTTGATAATCTTTCTTTTGCAAAGTTTTACTTGAATTAAACCGTGTTTTTAAATTCAAAGTTGTTGCAATTGAAATGCAAACTGAATATTAACAGTTTAAATGCTGTATGTAAAGTATTTCTCATAATAAAATTGTACAAAAAATTACTTACAAACAAATTTAAGCTATATCTAAAGAGCCTTTAATCGAAAAATTAAAGCTGAAACAGAGTTACTACTCATGCAAAAATTTTATTACATCTTAGGAGAGCGATCTCTGTTTCTCCCTGGTATCCCCCAGACAAAAAAAAGCGTTCTTTACTCTAGTTCTGCATAGTTTCGCAGGTTTAGGTGTGGGGTGTATTTATGTTAGTTACTAATTTTAATCGTTAAATTCAGTGAAACAGTTCGATATTTTTATAATAAAGGAAATTAAAGTTTTATTTGTCTACCGCGACCGCCTGGTCCTATTTCTTTTCTGTTAACTACACATTAAGCTATTTAGCATTTCTGCTTCACTGATTTATTCTTTGGCTTTTTATTTTGAAACTTGAAGTTATTCAGGAAATGATGGATAAAAATAATATGTATTCCGGCCCAATTCAAGAATAAACAAATATTTTTGTCTTAAAGACCTTTTGAAAATATAATTCCAAAACAAAATTTCGTATACGCGTTTATGTAGCGAAAGACTTTTTAAAAATACAGCTCTAGAAAATAAATATTACTCAAACGTCTTTATTTATTTATGTTGTTTAGGTAATAATTAATAATATATACTTCCCTACCTGAGGGTGGGGTGGTATAGTAGCGAATACTAAGCAACAAATTCTCAAAGACGATCATGTAAACAAAATCCCCCTAGATGTAGTTATCTCCCTAGAAGTGGGAACAATGACGGAATGGCAGTTCAATCTTTTAATTTACGTATAGCATTTTCAAAGGCCTATCGCTTCCTATGTAAGATATTATTAGAGGTTCTAATAGGTTACAAATTATGGTTTCGTTGATTGACATAAAAGCGATCAGAATTGATAAGTTCATTGTAAATGGGACTTAGATAGATTACTAATATAAAAGGTATTTTCTATCATGTGAAGGATTTTAAACCCACTAGGAATTTCTTTCATGGAATGTCTTCCTGGAGCTAGTGCCACGATTGGATATTGTTTTTAAACTGCTCATTCTCAGTGGAGGGACCAAAACCTCGAATGAAGTAGGCCTAATGCTGTTTGATTTTTGCCGAAGTTAAAATACAGCTAAATAGTTTTTTTTTTACTATTTGATGTTCAATTGTTGTTCTGCTACCAGTTTGAACGCCTTGAATCAACTCAACATCACAATGTCCTTTCGTTTATTTAAATAGCTGTAGTAGCAGTAAAAAATAGCAAAACAAAAACAGAAATTATTTAGACCTAGTGCGTGCGTCACGCGTGATGGAACTGTGCCAAGTATTAAATGGACTATGTCAAGCATGGTGAAACTTGGTAAATGTGGTATCCCAACCGTGCACCAGGTGGTAGAAAGTGGGTGACCCCTCGGCATTTACAATCATAACGAAAATAAAAAATAAAGTCACTTGTTAAATGCACTAGCGAAAGAGTTTGCAAATCGGTTCGTACCACACGTAACGGGTTATAGTTTGCTATGATGGCTGGCAAGTCCGCTGATTGGTGCGGAGACTGGAAAAATGTCCGATCGAATAAGGAGGGCAATTTCAAGAACTCGAGTGTACTCTTAAATACTGTAACGGTGGCCTATTATACAAACTCCAAAAATAATTTCATTAAACACAAACTTCATATCAAAGCGTCTCAGACACAATTAAACTTGTTGTACAGACAATCGAGCACTTCAAACAGTCAAAAACTCAAAATGTATCATAAGTTTTTTTGATTTCCTGTGATATCTATCCTGTGCCACACAATGCCTTGTGAATTTCTGCCGTATATTTGCTTTTTAGAGTATTCCAAGTTTAAAGTATTAAAGACAAATTTTTAACCCCCCCCCCCAAAGGAGTCATCTTGGGTCTAACAGAGCCTGAAAACTGTGATATTCCAAAAGTTTTTCTTTCAGTTCTTTCAAAATTATAAAGAAAACCACATTCTCATCAGCGTTACCAGGTTGAACTATATGCCATATGTTTTCAGCTTTTTCTGCTGATTTTTCATCCATGTGTCTGATATTTTTAAATTTGGTGCCCGTTAGTACCAGAAACTGCGTAACTGAATATGGAGATTTTTTTGAACAAAAATTGAGTTCTTTTTAACTGCCCTGCTACTATAAATGTACCAATTATGCTACAGACTGCAGTCTTTGATAATATACCATACAGTATAGAGCAGCGGTTCTCAAACTGTGGTAAGCGTGCCCCTTGGGGTATGCAAAAATGTTTAGGGAGTACGCGGCCGGCCAACAAAAAAAAATTAACAACTCTTTAACTTTAGGACTGGCAATATTTATATTTTAGGTACAGTTTACTTAGTTCTGGTAACTGAGAAGGGTCACCTAAAATATTTTGTGGGTAAAAAGGGGTTCAGTGTCTAAATAAGTTCGAGAACCACTGGTATAGAGTAAAGTATCATACAGTAATTGGCTATGTCTTTAAATTCTCAGCTCTGAAACAATCTTTTTGCGCTATGTAACAATTGCCTCATGGAGTTTTTGTTGCCGATATAACTCCTTCTAACGGTTCAGTACGTAGTTTTCAACAAAACTAACCAATCTTACATGTTAGGGGGAGGGGCAAGGGTACTTAAAATTTTGTGTTGAAGAGAGGAGGGCAAAATTTTGCTGACGCACTAGTAATCCAATTAACGAGAAAAACGTTATCTGCTTAGCATAATATCGATGAATTAGTATCATTATAAATTCAAAACGAAGATAGGTTGGCAAGAAGCCACCAGCGTCGCATTGTTATACACCATGATTATTCATAACTCTAACCCTCTGTAATTGATAGTCTTTTGTCAATATAAAGGATTTAGAAATTTAGAAATTTAGTTCTTTTTTATGATGACAAAACCTGTCATCTAGTACTTATCATAAAAATTTATAAATTTGTGATTTCTTGTCTCCCTCTGGATATATCTAGTCTTCAATTGAACAGAGCAAGAGCAATTATCAAAGGTTCATTCAATCCCCGAGCCAAATAATAGTTAAGCTTGCATTTGAAAACGAAACTACGAACGACTACAGCACCAACAATATATACCTTGTATTTCTGGAAAATGTAAATAAAACAGCATTGGATTTTACAATCCCTACAGACTTCTGTTTCATGGTCATTCAATCAGGAAGTATAATGGAGGGGGGGGGGGGAAGACACCCTATGCTTCGGCACACCCTTCGTGTCTACCTTCCTCAGGTACCCGTTCAGAGTTGGGTCGACTCTGGATGAGCATACAAAGTCAGACTACTGAGTACCTATTCTAAACCAAATGGAACATATATTCAAATTTCAAGTGTAGTTTTTATTATCGAGGAATCACACCTATTTTAAAGGGCCATAAGCGATCAGCGTATTATTTTCAATTTCTATTTAACAGAGTCACCTCATACGGAAGGGGTTGTCACATAAACTTTAGAAAGGATTCATTTGATTGGAAATTGAAAGTTCCAGTGTCCCCCACGCCCTTTTCCCTCCAAATGCATTTGATCAAAATTTTCAGATAGCCATTTTGTTCAAAATAGTTCAAAGGTCAAATAACAGTCTTATTGAGGGGAAATAAAGGAAAATAAAATTCAAATGTGCATTGTTTTCATTTTTTGGTGACTAACATTCCTTTGAAATTGAAAACCGGAATTGTTTTTAAATTTATAATAAATTTTTATTAAATGGTAAATTTCATTCTTTTCCCACTTAATTTGTTTTAAGACAGAAGATTTAATGTTATTTGTTATTTAAAGTTTTAGAAGCTAGCTATGTACTTGACAACACTACATAAACATATGCTAAAAATTATAGAAAATTTAAGGAAAAATTACAATGTGAATTAATGAAGGTATATTCATCATTCATGTAGTTTCATAGGTAGTTTCATAAGCAGCGCAATAGCGCTGCCTAAGTCACTTCGGATTGAAGAAGTTGCGGTAGAAGCTTTGAAAGGGGCACTTTCGATAATAGTCGAAAGTGATATGAGGGCAACCACACCTCCCCCCATCCCTCCCACATGTCCATCATTTCCCAAATCATGTCCAATCAAAATTTCGGAATGGCTGTTTTACTCAGCTTTGTTGGAAGTTCCAGTAATTATGTCCAAATGACAACCCCCCCCCCCTCAGCCCTCTGGATAAGGGCTATAATTTATACAAGTTGCCTATTACTAATGTATAAAGCTTGTATGGAAAGGGTGATTGTATAAACTTCGAAAGGGCCTCAAACCCTAGTGAGGAAGAGCGGATTAAGCGTTACAGTGACGTCTTTAACTCCGAGAACTTAAAGCTGGAAAGTGGTAGTGAAACTAGTTTGAAATGTAAATTACAGCCCCTTTGAAAAAAAATAATCCCATTCGTAATTACTCCTGCAGAGGCTAGAGGCCTCTGGCTAGAAAGCCTCTGGTTTCGATGGCATATTTACAAAACACCTCCAACACGGGTCTTACTCTACCAGCATCTTATCTTGTTATATAAGATGTGTATTAATTCTGCAACAGTGCCACAGTCTTTTCATACTGGTATAGTTACTAATATGCTGAAAAGAGGTAAAAATGCAAACGAGTGCTCCGGTCACTGTCGGGTTTATTCCTATTTATATGAAGCGTAGACATATCATCGGCCTTTGACTCAGTAATTCAAGTGCAAGTATTAACAAAGTAGTTGGAGTGCAGAGTTAACGCTTATGTTGTAGAAAATCTTAAATATTGTTATTATAATTCTTTCATTAGAAATAAGTTAAATGGAGAAACCCTGTCACGATCAGTGAAAATTATGATAAGTCTGAAACAAGGTTCAATACTTAGCCCCGTGCTGCTAAGTGAATTGACTTCATCTGTAACTAAAGGCATTAATGGTGGTCCTATAATCGATGTGTGCGATCTTAGTCTATTGTGTTACGCTGACAATGTACTGATGATAGGTAGCAACCCTTCTACTATCCAGTGCATTATCTATAGCAACTAACTCGTGGATATGATTGTTTAGGCATAAGTGTGAATGCTAAGAAAACAGTTTTTTTGTTTAGTTTTTTGGGTCAGGCCCATGCATACAAAATTCGACCTGAATCTGCTTCACCAATTCATATCTTGTTGTCTGTGGAGCAAAATTAGTTCCAGAAAAACAGCTGAAATACCTCGATATCATTTACGGATGTAGCGTAACACGCACTAGAACTCTTATAGTTGAAAATATATCCAAGGCAATTCGACTCAATTAATTAGCCAAATTAGCTTTCGTTAAGTATATGTTTAACAGAAAAGTACTATCTAGGAAGGGGCATATGAAAGGGGCTTTTCCTCCTCAACGACCCGCTCTTTACGCTAAAGTTTTTTACTGTTTTAAAAAGTAGAGTTAAGAGATAGAGTCAAACTGTAGCGTAAAAAAGTGGGGCGTTGAGGAGGAAAAGTCCCTTTCATATACGGAGTAATTTCTGTTCGGTTTAAGTTTTAATGTCGCTCCTTACTTTCAATTAAAAAAACTTGTTTTTTTATTTAATGATACCTGAGGTGGTAGAGTCAACAAGGTCGAAGTCCCTTCGTAAACTGGCAAGTTTCTTACCTGTACATCGTTTGTATGAGCAAGATTTTTAAAGTTGCGATGTATTAGCTATTAAAGTCATATTATTTTATTTTTAATTTACACCACTTTTTCATGTTGTATGGGCATCAATAAATTTGTTAATCAATTATATAATCAATTTTTTTTTTTAATCAGATTTCTAATAAATTCGAATAATAAGATTTTAAATCCTTGGACTTGTTCAATTGGTAATATTTTATATTATTGAATAGCATGAATTTGAAAATGAATTTGAGACGTTCTCTAGAAATTCGGACAATACTTAGCTTTTTACTTTGTTATTCAAATTTGAATATGTACTAATTATCTTATTATTTGCTTTTTAGACGAATATTTACCCTTATTATTATTGAATACACTGAGATCTTATCTTCAAACCTCAAAATTTGTCACGTGTGAATCATGGATTTTGCTAAATTTCGTTTCACAGCTTTGGGCACAGAACGTTGCATTGATAAATTGAACATATTTTCAATATTTGAATATAGTTTGCAAAAGTATTAGTAATTCCTCAGCTAGCAAGCGAAAACTTCCCGCGTTCCAGTACAGAAGTATACTTTGTTACTGAAATATCGAATTTCACCCTCTAACTAACCCAAATAATGCTTAATAATAAAGAAAAATCCAATCTTTAATTTGTCTGGGATATAATGCATTTTTAAGGAACACTAGGCTTATTTCCTATTCTCCTCCAAGTTATACCTATGGATGCATTTCCAGCCTAAAAAAAATTGTAAAATAGTTAGGCCAACATAATTTTGAAGAGTCTCGCTGCTACCCCATCTATTTCTTTGTTGTGTTGACTCATGAAATAAATCAGTCTTTGTAAAAAAAGTCCTTTTGTATATTTAAAGAGAGCGTTTTCTTTTTACCAAAATAATTAGTTTCCCGATTTCGCAAATTACCATTTTAGAAAATTTATATTGGTTGGAGGGGGAAGTGCAACCTGAAGAAACTTTTTTTAATATTCGACAAGAAAAATCCGCTTTTATCCATAGGGGTCCCCACTTTTCACCATTTGGTGTACATCTCCAAACACCACATATGCGGAATTGATCTACCAAGGTTAGTATAGTTTCCACCACGCTTGGTATAGCTTCCGTTTTGCTTTGCAAACTTTTGCCACGCTTGGCACGTGACACCCGACGTCCATGATTCCTGAAGATGGGTGCCTTTAACTGTTATCTCTTTTTCTCCATAAAACCTTGGCTACCTTTGGCAATGAAGACCACTATCTTAATCTTGTGTTTGGTTTGGGATTGAACTTTTTCAAAACGGAATGATTTTTCTTTTTACCTACAGATTAAGTTTATAATTTTTATTGTTTTGCTTTTTTCAAAGATGGAAAATACATCCTACGCGTGTAATAAAGATACAACCTCACTAGAGGGGTATTTTTAAATGTATTTTTAAGTTTTTGTCACTATAGGCCGTAGAGGTAAAAATACGTAGCGGCAAAAACAATTCCACAAACAAGTGGTGTTTGAACTTATTATTCGCTTCGAACGTATTTCCAAGTACAAGCGTGAAAATATTGACTGCCAACTAAGCCAACGAGCTACATTAAAACAAAACGAACAGAAATTACTCCGTGTATGAAACAGACTGTTCCCTCCTCAACGCCCTGCTCTTTACGCTAAAGTTGTTTACCGTTTTATAAAATAGAATTGAGAAAGAGAATCAAACTTTATAATAAAGAGCGGGGCGTTGAGGGGGGAACAGCCCCTTTCATACACGGAGTAATTTCTATTCGTTTTAAGTTTTAATGTCGCTCCCTACTTTCAGTTAATTTTTTTTTTTATTTGATTTATTATAGATCAAAGGAAAGTTTTCACCACTTAGAACTACTATTCTTGTTCCCGGCTCAACTTGCACTAGGAGGCTCGAAACCCTCTACTCCCCAAAATGTTTGGCTGACTCGTACAAAAGAATCCTGGATACAGCCCTAATATAACCTAAAAAATCACTATGGAATGAAAATGGGCTTAAGATCTTAAGCAAGGCTAGGATTGCAATGGAGACACTATATCTTAATTTGAGATTTACAATGCTAGAAAACTAAAAGAACTCATAAGATAAAAGACGTAACAGACACAATTTCAAGACAGCCCTTAGAATATTACAACTGAATAGCAGCAAGGAAGAGGCTAAATAACAATAATAAACCAACGACTAGGCCCAGCATTGAGACTAGCCTCAGCCACGAGATATTGAGCAGAGGGTTTGATATAGTTAGACATAAAAATGAACAAGACAATGCTTATAATATATCTCTCGTCCACTTTCTTTCAAAATCATAAACTAAGAACACTCGCTTTTGCTATTATTTAACCCATTAGTTGTTTAAATAAATTTTCTAATCAAACTAAATTTTCACTCGATTTCTAATTTAATTAAACTAAGTTTATTTGAATTAAATTAAGTTTCATTAAGTTAAACTTTTAATTATTTTGTTTACCAAATTGGACGTCTAAAGACTGTTAATTTATTATATAAATTGTTTGCTATTGATAAACAGTTTAAAATGTACATTAATTAATAATAGACTTTGAGGTTAAGACTATTTTTTCTTTTAGTATTTTTCTCAAGCCAATATAATTTCATACTATATGAAAGGCATATAACTACCACAACTCAGCAGTTTAAAAAAGCATTTTCATACATTTGAAAAAAAACTCAGTAAGGGCCATGAACCCCCCCCCCCCCCCCGTCCCTCCATAGGTGTCGTCTAAGTATCTAGTCAAATTGTTAATAAACGAATTTTGACAATGAATAACTTTAGAAGGGACAAAAAATACGACCCATCTCGGCTTGATCAAAGAGAGAATAAGAGACGAGTATCCTGTATTTCAGCATTAACAAGGGTGTTTTAATTCCAATGGATTATTTCTTTGACGTTAACCGCCATGTTTTCTTTTTAGCCAATAAAATTAGACCTTAAGCGTATATTATAGAGGGATGCCAAATAATTGTATATTTTTAACCCTTTTGTATTTACCAATAGCTTCTAAGTACAGGTTGAGCCTGTAGAAATAAAAATTGCCAAAATAAAAGAAGAATTACCAAAGAAAGTATTTAAATACAAAAATCATAAGTAGAATTTTTCTTTGTACTGTAAACAACCGTTAATAAATTGCAGTTTAGCTGGTTCAATTGGTTCAATAGAAGAATTGCTTAGAAATAGTTCTAGCATGAGGTAGATTTCTGATCCAAGATTAAAAAGTTTTAAAGTCACTCTAAAAGACACATCATTTCACAATCCCTAGAAATGCCCAAAATACTACCCTTTTAAACTTAAAAGGTGCAGCTTAAGAAGCGCCAACTTTGGCAATGAGTACTCAATATTGGACATTTAAAATAATATGTTGCGTACTTTTTCGCTTGAAAATTTATTACGAATAAATGAAACATGAACAACAAACTGTTTCTGAAATGAAAAATCTCAAAAGACAGAGAGCAACCAAAACGTTCAAAGCAGAGGTGGTGATACGGACCCAGACCTTTGCGAATGGGATTAAAGGATGGGATTGTCTGAGACAACCAAAAAGTGGATCCCAAGATTGTGAGTTTTCGTTAGATGGGTTGCAACCTAGTCAACTTTGGGAGTCACTATCCTATACTATTAATTTTAAAGCATAGAAATTTGGCGTGTATTTTACAGCCGAGTAATTAATGTGTGGTAAGATAATGGTTAACACTAGGACTGTGGGGGCCATATCAACTCTGAAGGCAAAATGTTTAGACAGTTCAATATTTTTGAACAAATTAAATATTTTAAAATTTTGATTTGATGCGTAAGGGTTAGAGGAGGAGATCAAACGGACGAAAACTTTGAATAATTTTTCGTATATTAGTCCTGTCGGCCCGATAGTTTAAAATTGATCAGGGGAAAATGTTTTGCAGAAGCAGGAAAAAGAATACAAATACAGATGAGAGAATAATGTTTACTTTTTTTCCCAAGACAGTGACAAACAAAACTTATTTCAGTATTTTGGCCATATGTCTAAGGGGCAATTGAGGATGATTTGACCCTAATAAAATCTGATGAGTATGAAGCCTAAATCTGATAATTTGATCTTTTACCTTAAGATGTTTTCACGGATAACCCAAAATTTAAAGTCAAAATAAATTATATTTATGTAAACTTTTACGACGACACTTTTCATAGTATTACCTCACATTTTTTCAGTTTGGAAAACAGACCCTAAACCATATCTTTGTTCGAGTTTATTTAAGCATACAATGTTCATAACTGGTCCTAAGGGAAGGGTTGAGTCAATAGATGTTGAGTTTCAAAGTACTTCGTTGAAATGATGGTTTTTAGGAAATTGGATACCAAAAGGAGGTTCAGATACGCCCATCCAACAAAAAGAACAAAAATGGCTACATTTCGGAAAGGCTATTGCATTGGCTTTTGAATGATCCAGAGGAAAAATACAGGAAGCTATTGTGAAAAAAGAGGGCTGGATGAAGTCTCTTGCACTTCAACGGAACGGGGCCGTATATAAATCATATATGAAAATGAACCTTGTGACAGTACTAACAAAATGGCCAGATTCTTTCAGGTCTTATTAAACTTCAGAATGAAAAGATTAGGATTATCTTGTGGAAATATAACATCAGGACACTGCATTATTCTCCTTTTTTGGTAAAAGAAGAAGGAGACATACACCGTAAAATAGAACATCCATCGAAACCTCAGGCAGTTCAACCGAACGGGGGTCGAAGGGAAATTTCATATCAAAATGATCCTTGGAAGCAGCTCTATCTGAGAGCGTGAAACAAATGGTCAGATTACTTCAGGCCTTGTTACAATTCAAAATTACTAAAAAGGACTGTCTTAAAGTTACAATATGAAAACCTAGTGTTTGTTTCCATTTCTTGTCGGGAAAAAAACAAGAAGACACCCCCCTACCATAGACCAACGGGCTGGATCCACGCCTGTTGAGGTCTATGTACCAAGAACCGGAATCAGTTTTTTAGAAAAACGATCTCAGTGTATCTGATAGTCAACTACCGTAACAGTATATTCAGCCTCTATAGTTCAGGGTTCTCGGGTGGCTAAAATACCAGCCGGTTAATACCGGCTAAAAGTTGATTTTTGCCGGTATGGTCAAAATCAAGTGCCATGAATAAAATCAAACAACTGGCTAAAATCAAATTTCTAACTGCTAGTATGTGATTTCAGTGGCACTCCGCTATTCTAAGACTGTCATATTTCTTTCAGATATTAAAGAAACCGTGTAATTGCGCGTAACATACTGTCTGTAAAACAAGAAGGAAACTCTTGTAAAACTTAAAACGAACAGAAATTACCCCGTATATGAAAGGGGCTGCTCCTTCTTCAACGCCCTGCTCTTTACGCTAAAGTTTGACTCTTTCTCTCAACTCTACTTTTTGAAAACAGTAAAAACTTTAGCGTAAAAAGCAGGGCGTTGAAGAAGGAGCAGCCCCTTTCATATACGGGATAATTTCTGTTCGTTTTAAGTTTTAATGTCGCTTTTTACTTTCAGTTAAAAAAACTTGTTTTTTATTTAATTTCTGAACGTTTTTTAGTTAATCCATGTTTTGATTTCGGCTCTCCGCAGATGAATAATTAAAGCGAAATTTGTATATTTATTTATTTGGCTAAATGGCTTTCCCATAGTTTTGATCGAATGATTTTACGAAAAAAGGAGGGGAAGGAGCCCCAGTTGCTCTCCAATTTTTTGGGTACTTAAAAAGGCAACTAGAACTTTTAGTTTTTACAAACGTTTTCATTAGTAAAAGATATACGTAACTTATGAATTAGCTTACGTAACAAACCTCTATGTTCGTATGTTTTTATTACGTATATGAGAAGGTTCGCCCACTCGTCAATACCTCGTCAATAACTCTTTACATTAAAGCTTAAATTTTGTCCCCTATTATCACAAAGGCCGGAGAATAAATAGTTTAAATTACTAAAAATCCTTTAGCGTAAAGAGTGAGGTATTAGAAGGAGGTGAAACCCTTATATGCGTAATATTTTCTGTTCGTTTTAAGTTTTAATGCTACTCCATACTTCCAGTTGAAAAAACTTTTTCATATTTGTTTTCTCATTTTTTTTTTAAATAATGCTAGAAAATGCTGTGCCCTCTTTATGGAAACCTTCTTCCTCCATGGAAAATTTCTCCCACATAGCCCCCTCTCTTTAACCCACCCCCCTCCCAACCAAAAAATCCCCCTGAAAACGTTTCGACATTTCCCAATAGCCATTAATATATGCAAACACTAGTCAAAATTTGCAACTTGCAGAGGGAAATGTGGGGGAGTAAGTCGTCCTCAAAGACATAGTTATAAGGTTTTTCGACAATGCTGAATAAAATGGCTATCTCAGAAAAAAAATGAGGGTAGGAGGGGGCCAAGATGCCCTCCGATTTTTTTGGTCACTTAAAAAGGGCACTAGAACTTTTCATTTCCGTTCGAATAAGCCCTCTCGCAAAATTATAGGACCACTGGGTCCATACGATCACCCCTGGGAAAAAGAAAAACAAAAAAAAAAAAAAACAAACAATTAAACAGGCATCCGTGATTTGTCTTCTGGCAAAAAATACTAAATTCCACATTTTTGTAGATAGGATCTTGGAACTTGTACAATAGGGTTCTCTGATACGCTGAATCTGATGGTGTGATTTTCATTAAGATTCTATGACTTTTATGGGGCGTTTCACCCTATTTTCTAAAATAGTGCAGATTTTCTCAGGCTCATAAATTTTGATGAGTAAGTCTAAACTTGATGAAGCTTATATATTTAAAATCAGCATTAAAATGCGATTCTTTCGATATAACTATTGGTATCAAAATTCCGTTTTATAGAGTTTTGGTTACTACTGAGCAGGGTCGCTCCTTACTACAGTTCTTTACTACGAACTGTTTGATAAACAACTAACTCTTGGTATAAATAAATCTCGGGAATCAACCTGACCTGATGACTCACTGCATAGCTCATGGCTGCTTAGAAAGTGGATGCAATTTGATCGTGTTAACCCCGAACCGGTGTCTGGACTGGAGTAGGCGAGCTAATTAGTTTTGAAATCAACCTTGGTTGAAAAATAGAACGAAAAACAACAGTTAAGACTTATACTTAGAAAATTTCAGTGTGATCTGAGAATCTAATCAACTAAATTCAATTCATACGTAAAATCTTTGAAAATCCGACTGATCGAATGCTCATCCGTTTGCCTTTTACAGTCAGGGCTGCCAAATTTTTTTTAAGGAGTGTGTCATATTTTTTCCGAAAATGTGCTTTTTGTGTCATCTCAGATTCCATAATGTGTCACAAATTGTGTCATACTTTTTTGCAACAAGTGGTATCATATTTAATTGTTAAATCTTTATTTAGAGTTTTGAATATGTAATCTTTTCCAAATCAGTCCAAAAAGGAGTAAACCTAACCTTATCCTATTATCTTGGGATCATGGCCTTTTTGTGACGTCATGAAAGAAATAGAAACATTCAATTAAATTAATGCTACACACTATGAATTTGTGTCTAGGCGGCCAACGAGGCAAGTTTACATTTATAAAAGTTCTAGGGACAATCAATTCTGACAGCAAATTGAAAATAGACTTTTCGTATGACGTCGTAATCGTAATCGGCTCTATACGTAATTGATTTTATTGGCTAAGCTTTTTATTAATTCAATATGTAAGCCATTCAACCAGCTTCAATCTAGTATTTTTGTCATATTTGTTGGTGCCTTTTTAGGCCAGATGGATTATTCTGAAGGAAAGACATCTCTGGAAATTTGTAATCTTGTTTGAGGTTGGATACCCCTCCTTTACTTTTCTTTTATTACCATTTAAAAATCAAGACTAGGATGACAAAATATGTAATTTTTTTGAAAAATGTGTCATTTTTGTCGATTATGTCATTTTTTATTGAAAAATGTGTCATTTTCGTCGATTGTGTCATCATTTCGTCTGAATGTATCATTGTGTCACGCAACATCAAATTGTGTCATTTTGACACAAAATGTGTCAATTAGGCAGCCATGTTTACAGTAGATATCTTAATTCAGTTTTGACTCAACTTATACCTACCCTTAACAAGATTTAATTTGTTTCAAGACCTAAGTTAGAATTTTGAAAACTCTTTCGTGTTGGCCAAGAGTATTGTCTCTTCAACGACCACACAATTGGCAAAACCCTTCAAAAATTGTTTAACAAAAAAACAATGCAAGTTTCTTCTAACATATATGAAACTACGGTCAGTATGTTTGAGTTTTAATAAAATGAGTAGAGTGTTTTTATTCTTTTGTTTTAAAGGATTAATGATTTTAAATATTCATAAATGAAAATTTAATTTACTGTGTATTAATTGCAAATTTTTAATCATAAGAATAGTTTATCAACATATAAAATAAAAAGTAAGTACAGGACTCCTAAAGAAAGAATCAGTAAAGTAATGAAGTAATCGAGGGGATTTCTACTCCCTAGCTGAAATTCATAAGCTGCTGCGTTAAGTGTTTTTGACATGAAACAGGGCTCAATAGAATATATTATTTTAAGCTTAAGGCTAGCATGTAAGATCGTAAAAAACAAATATGTCAATTTTGGAATTACACGCAAAGCTGGCAGGTTAAGTTTCAAATTCTTAGTCGTGGAAATTACAGAAGAAATATTACTAAAATCTAAATCTGGTGCAGAAGAGGGGGAGATTATACAACACGTGGAGTAGAAAAAGTATAGTTCATTACCCCAAGCCTTCTTAAATAAATATTCTATAGGTAGTTAGGAGAAAGAACCCAAATGCTTTCATTTACTTTTGTCCTAATTACTTTAGTAGCAAAAATGTCGAGCAAAAACGTATGTTTTTATTTGACCTTCTGACCTAGTAAATCAAATAGTTCGTGGTAACAAACTAAGTACGGAACGACACGGCTCAATAGTAACCGAAACAGTAAGAATTAGGGTCTTGATAATAGTAGATACATCAAAAGAATTGAATTTTGATATTTATTCAAAATATAGATTTTGTGGAGTTTTGTGCTTTCCACCAAAGTTTCGAGCCTGAGAAAATTCGCCTAATTTTCGAAAAAGGGGGAAGTGCCCATAAAAAAATGAAATGATTTAATGAAAATCATACTATAAGGTTCAGCTTGTCAGAGAACCCTACTTTAGAGGTTTCAATCTCTTATATATAAAAGTGAGGAATTTCGAACTTTTTATTGTCGAAAATAAGGTCACAAATGCGTGTTGATTTGTTTGCTTTCCCCATGGGTGATCACATTGAACCATTGATCCTAAATGATTAAGAGGGTTTATTTAATAGGAAATAGAAAGACCTATTCTCAAAGTTGTCTAATCAAAATTGTGAGATAGCCATTTTGTTCAACATGATCTAAAGATCTAATAATTATGGTTTTGAGGATGACTTGACCCCTCACAGCTTCCAGGGGAAGGGTTGCAAGTAATGCAGGTGATTTTTAAATTTTTAAAAAAGCTTCTATTCTTATTAAACGGTCTTCGTGTATCAATAGTCATTCATAGGTAATTGGAACAAAAAGTCAAACTTTAGCATAAAGAGCAAGGTATTGAGGAAGGGGCTATCTCCTCCATATTCGTAATGATTTGTGTTTGTTTTAAGTTTTACGTTGCTCCTTTTTTTCAGTTGAAAAATCTGTTTTTTTTTTATTTAGTTTCATCTTGCAGGACCAAAAGACTAGCATCTAAGGTCACAAGCTATTGATTTTATTCTGCCGTTCCATCTGTTTTTCTTTCTACCGCACATTCAACCCCAGAAAAATAAATTAATTTCTTTCTCAAATTTTATACGATTTCAAATACGACCTTTTACCATTACGTGGCGAAAGGTCGTGAAATAATAGAAAATGATTATGGGCAAATATTTTCTCGATTTTTTATTAGGATACAATTTCCCAGAATCTAAGGGAAATTTACTTTTTATGTTATACTTTAAAATTACTAAAAAGATAATTTCGTAGGTAAAATTTGTACTTTCAAATTTCCAAGTGGCAATAATTTCCCTCCTCTTCCCCTTTCCTAATGTTGAGGTAGAATCAATGCCTCTCGGCCAAGAGGACAATTCCTAAGGCACTGGTGGGAAAAATTTTGTGACCACCCCGCCCCACTACTGCTGAGGACTACGAAAAAACATGAAGGTATATCGAACAAATTGTAATGATGCCGATAGAGGGTGATAACTTTGTGCACAATGGCATAACATATGCCATTAGTGGATGCCATCGGACAACCGCGCCGGGTGGAAGTTAGAATAGAAAGAAGAAAAATCCAATATCATGTGTGTATTCTACATAGTTCTAGATATTAAAGGGGTTGAAAAGATAAATATGTTATCACCTTTTTGACCTGTACTGGAGAACTGAAAATAGAAGTCTAGAAATATCTCCTAAAGGTGCTTAATTGCTAAAGTTGCTTTGGGTGACCTTATTCAAGAAAACAGCTGCGAAGAATAGCTACAGCTTGGGCCTTAAGTGTCCGTGCTTGATCAGACCTCTTTTAGGGAAGAGCTGCATTATAGTCATTAATCTTTGTAAGAATGTCCATATGAATCTCCAATATTTAGCAGATATAAGCAGCTAGAAAGGGGGTTATTTTGTAATAGAACAGAGCGGCGACAACCCCTCCCAAACTTCGGTTTGCTCCCCATTCAGACCAGAGTTTGCCTCCCAGCTGAAATGCGGATTCTTCCAAAATCTTGTCAAAACTAAGATAAATCTTCATAATTCAAGCATCAACTGAAACAGACCAGTTTTTGAGTACATATTCACCTTTATAATACCATAAAGTACCTTTATAGCACTTTTATAGTGCTAAAAAGTCCCTTTATTTGTACCAAATGTTTTTTTAAGTTTTTACAGTCATTTTCCCTTGATTTGAGAAAATTGGCCCTATATTTGCCCTCCCTCAGGATTTTGACGAAATTACGCTGCAGAAGCTAGGGCTTCTTACGGACTTTCTCAGAAAGTAAAAACATATAAAAACTGTCACTCATTCTTTCTCCTTGATGCCTGATATATGTTTTCCTTTTTCTTGTTATCTAGAGCCTAATGACACAAAAATGAGGGGAGGGAGTTAAACTGTAATCAATGGAAGTTGTTTTTTTTTATAAGACATTTTGTGTGAGTTGCGCAGATCAAACAGTTCGTGGTAACGAACTTTAAGCAAGGAGCGATGTAGATCAATAGTAACCAAAACTCTAAAAAAAGAGTTTTAATAACAATAGATGCATAAATAGAATCAAATTTTGATGATTGATCAAAATATGTAAAATTTATCAAATTTTCTTGTACCAATCAAAATTTGCGAGCCTAAGAAAATTTGCCAAATTTAAAAAAAGGGAAGAACACCCCCAAAACGCACAGTGATCTTAATGAAAATCAAACCATCACATTCAGCTTGCCAGAGAACCCTAGTGCAGAGGATTCAAGCTCCTATGTACAAAAATGTGGAATTTTGTGTTTCTTGCGAGAAAAAAGATAACAGATACCTGTTTATTTTTTCTTTATTTTTTTTTCTTTACCTCAGGGGGAATCATATCGAATTAGCGATTGTAGATTGGAAGAAGGCTTATTTTATCCGGAATTAAAAGTTTTAGTGCCCTTTTTATCTGACCAAAAATATTAGAGGGTAGCTAGCCCCTCTCCTATGTTCATTTTTCCCCCAATTCACCGATTAAAATTTTGATATATCTTTTTCAGCATAGTAAGAAAATCGATTAATTATGTCTTTCATGATGACTCAAACTCCTACAGTCCCTGTAGGAAGGGCTGCTGGCTGTGAACTTTGCCCATTGCTTACATATAGTATTGGTAGCTGGGGAGTACACAGACGTTTTTAAGGAAAATTTTACTGTGGAAGGGGGATGGTACGTGAGAGGATCTCTACATGGAAGTATTTTTCATAGGAGGAAAAAAATTTTTATGGAAGGAAATCAAGATTTTCCAGCATTATTTAGAAAAAGGATCAGAAACTAAATAAAAAAACAAGTTTTTTCAACTGAAAGAATGGAGCAATATTAAAACCTAAAAAGAATAGAAATTATTAATAAAGGATAATAAAGGGATTGACCCCTTGGTAGTACCTCCCTCTTTACGCTAAAATTGCTTTTACACAGTTAAAAGAGTTTTATGTTCTAATTGAACAGCCATAGTGATTCTCAAAGAATTCTCAAAGAATGTCACACATAAGGAATTCAGACGAAACTAGAATTTATGAAAGGGGTCGTCCCTTCCTCAAATCCTCACTCTTTACGCTAAAGTTTGTATTGTTTTAAAAATAGAGTTGTGAGAAAGAGTCAAACTTTAGAGTAAAGAGCGTTGCGTTGGGGAGGGGACAGCCCCTTTTATATACGGAATAATTTCTGTTTGTTTTAAGTTTAATGTCACTCTTTACTTGCAGTTAAAAAAACTTGTTTTTTTTATTTTACTACCCGTACAGGTTGAACCTTGTTTAAGGAGAAATTTGCCTCCTGTACAAAAAATTACCTTCCTTTAAAATGGTTACTGACGTAGCAGGAGTTTAGTAATTTGTTTGCGTAACAAATTTAATTAGGGCATGTGAAAAATTGTCTATAAAATATTTAATTTACTATTTAAGAAATTGTGTTATAGCTATATAAATATTAAAAAATAAAATATTCTGCTTCAGCAAAATTATTACTTGACACAATCGCTGAAATTTTCGCTTGGAATTTTCTACCCAATACTAATTTTTTTCATAATTAACTGAAAATATTGTCTATTTGTATTTTATCAGATCCATAAACACAGAAGAACAGCTATTCGAAGCTAAATTGCAATCTAATCTCATATATCAAACAGTTATTATGTATCAACCAAATGTTGAGTATCAATAAGTATCAGGTAGTAAGGATCGAGCCAGCTTAATAGTAGCTGAAACTTTAAAAATTGATACCAATTGATACCAATATATACATCAAATGACAGATTTTACGCTGATTTTGAAAATATAAGTTTCATTAAATATAATCTGACCCATTAAAAAGTTTACACTTTAGATTTAGTGTAGAGAACGAGGTATTGCCGAGGGGGTGAACCCCCTCATATAGGTAATAAAAATATAAGAATATAGAAGTTCGTTACGTAGAATTATTTTGTAAGCTACGCATATCTATTATTACTAAAAACGTTCTAAAATAAAATGAAAAGTTATTGTGGCGTTTTTAAGTGATTAAATAAATAAAACAAGTTTTTAACTGCAAGCAAGGAGCAACATTAAAACTTAAAACAGACACAAATTACTCCGTATATGAAAGGGGTAGTTCCCCCCGCAACGCCTCTCTCTTTACACTGAAGTTTGACTCTGTCACAACTCTACTTTTTAAAACAATGATCAACTATTTAACTTAAGTCGTTTCTAAGATATTGCTGATACGCCTTTTGACACCATGCATGCACATAGTGTGTTTAGGTTTTGTTCAACATCCTTCACAAAATGTCATGAAAGCTACTGCATAATACTCTTATCCATTTTTGGAGACCCAGGATCGGATATGCCATTTCTTTCCCTATAGTGAATATTAAATGTTCGCTTTACATTTGCTTTATTACTTTATTTACATTCTATTACATATACTTTATATTACTTTATTTATTACATTTATTTACATTCGCTTTATTACTTTAAAATGCACTAATTAAAAACCGACACCAAAGAGATAATTCCCATTGCGAAACATACTTACGTCCCTTGCGGCGTTCTCTCACATTTTCCTTTTTACTATCATTAAATGAAAAAAACAAGTTTTTTAACTGAAAGTGAGGAGCGAATTTAAAACTTAAAACGAAGAGAAATTACGATCTAGATAGAAGAAGTAATAATCTGATTTTGGGCCTACACATAAGAGATATATTGCAATGTGTCATAAAAGATTCAATAGAGGCTCTCCACTCTCCGCCCGCTGGCGAAGAGTGTTGCAAAGTATTTAGCAACAGTATCCTAAAAACTGTTGTTCGATTTAAGTGTCAAATTTGTTTTTTACTTTGAGCACATATTTTTATTTTTAATTAATTCATGCTTGTTTTTAACATAGGGAAGACGAGAAAAAAAGGTCCATTACACTTCATAAGATGTTCCAAATCAATATTTTTCCAAAAATACTTCCCTCAAAACGTTATCACCAAGTAAAAATGTGAGCCTAGTTAATGGCAAAATTGAAAAATGTTCTATGCTTTCTGTTTTGCCATATTTGCTCATGTCCAATTTTTTTCCTGACATTTAAGGTGCTTTTACTTCCTAAAATATATCAGGTCAAGATTAGATTATCTTGTTATAAAACTTTCAAAAGTGGAAATGAATACACCCTCCACATCTGCATATAGGACAAGTTTAAAGGCAATCATTGAAGAATAAGAAGGGCTCATCGATTAAAAATTGAAAGTTCCAGTTCTTCTTAAGAGCAAAAGGAATCAGAGGGCAATTAGCCCCCCCCCCACCCCCAACGCCATTTTCCCCCAAACCCATCCAATAAAACTTTGTGACAGCCACTTTGTTAAAAATAGCTCATACATCAGATAATAAAAACTCCGGGGTTGACAAAAACCCACGGCCCGGGGCAGGTATTGTAAGCTATACCCTGGAGGCATATATGGTTCTTATAGAAGGGATGCTTGTACAAACAATAGAGACGGCTCATTTGATTCAAAACTGAAAGTATTAGTTCACTTTCGAAGATCCAAAAGAGATCAGAGAGCAACTAGTTGAAAAAGACCAAAGGGCAGGTACTCCCCCCCCCACAACCTTTTCCCTCAACTCACCTGATAAATTTTTATAGATAGCCATTGTGTTAAAAATAGTTCAAAAATCAGATAAAAGAGGCTCCGGAGTCGACACAAACCCCAGAACTCGGAAACAAGTGTTTTAAGTTATGCCATGAGAGCATATAAGGTTTTAACGCAAAGGAAGGTCGTATAAGCTTCAGAATGGCTCATTTGATTGGAAATTGAAAGTTCTAGTTATCCTTTTATGAGTTAAAAGGGATCGGAGTGCGTCTATCCCCCCACCAACAAACAAAAACCCTCTTTTCCGCAAATGCATCTGATCAAAATTTCAAGATTGACACTTTGTTTAAAATAGTCCTGAAAACAAAATTTCGGGGTCAACATACCCACCCCCCTCCTGAAGCCCAGGGGAAGAGTTTTAACTTATGCCCTGGGGCATATAAAATTTGTATGGAAGAAGTGGTCGCATAAACTTTGGAGGAGACTCAAATAATTAGAAATTCAAAATTCTAATTCCCTTTTTAAAATTCAAAAGTGATCCAATTGCAACAAGCCCCCCCCCCCTTGCGAACCCCCTTTTTGTCAAATGTGTCTGATTGAATTTTTATATAGCCATTTTGCTCTGAACAGACCAAAGATCATACAACAAAGACTCCAGGGATAGAACAGCTCACCAAAAACTGGAGGCAAGTGTTATAAATTTTACCCCGGGGGGACAAGTTTTTTAGGGAAGGGATGGTAGAATAAACTTCGATTGTAAATGGAAAATTTTAGTGCCCCTTTTAAGAGTCAAAATTAACCGGAGGGCAACTAGCCCCCCCGTCCAAAGGCCTCTTTTTCCCTAACTGCACCTGAACACAATTTTGCGATAGCCATTTTGTTCAAACTAGTTTAAAGATCAAATAAAACAATCAGAGGTCAACACAGCCCCCTCCAGAGTCCGGGAGTAGTGTTGTAAGTTTTGACCCTGGGGCAGATAAGGTTTTTTGTAAGATGAAGTCGTATAAAATCGGAGGTGACTCATTTGATTGGAAATAGAAATTTCTAAGTACCCTTTTAAGATTCATCAAAAGTGTTCGACGGGCATACACTCTCCCCCCCCCAACTTCTTTTCCCAAAATGTATCCAATAAAAAGTTTAATAAAGCCATTTTGTTTCAAATATTCCAAATATCAAATGACAAAACTTCGAGGTCCACATAATCGCCACCCCCTCGAAACCCCGGGGGAAGGGTTGTAACTTATGCTCTGGAGGCACTTAAAGCTCTTACGGAGAGGTAGTCGTATAAACTACGGAGGGGACTCAAATGACCAGAAATTGAAAGTTCTAGTTCTCTTTTAAGATCAAAAGTTATCCGATAGCAACTAGCCTCCCCTCACCACAAATCCAATCAAATTTTGAGAAGGTCATTGTGTCCAAAATAGTCAAGAGGTAAAGTAATTAAAATAGTTATTCTTGGGGGATTGACAAAAACCTCCTACAGCCCCCAGGGCAAGGGCTGTAAGTTATACAAGCTGTCTATTGTTCATATGCAAGGTTTTTATCGAAGGGGTAATCGTATAGACTTCGGAAAAGCCTCTTTCGATTAAATTGAGAGTTCTGGATCCATTCCTAAAAGTCAAGAGTAATCAAACGGTAGGCACCCCCCCAAGATTTTTTTCTAAATGCTTTCAGTCAAAATTGTATGTTAGCTATTTTCTTCAAAATCGTCCAAATGTCAAATAGCTATGGTTCGGGTTTGAAACCCCCCTCTCTTAGGGCTGGAAAAAGGGCTGTAAGTTATCCTAGCAGATCGTTGTTAATATATAAAGCTTTCCCAAAGCGCATCTGGTCAAAATTTTAAGATAGCCATTTTCTTCAAAATAGTTCAAAAGGCAAATAAGTTTGCTTTCAGATTTGAACCCCACCCCCCAAGTCCCGTGAAAATGGCTCTGAGCTAGAGAACTTACTTGTTGTTACTTTGATACTTTGTTTACTTTGATATCTTGTTTACTTAGATGCTTTTTTACTTTGATTAGATAAAAAAAAAGTTTTTTACCTGAAAGTAAGGAGTAACATTAAAACTTAAAACGAACAGAAATTACTCCATGTATGAAAGGGGCTGTTCCTTCCTCAATACCCCGCTCTTTACGCTAAAGTTTGACTCTTTCTCTCAATTCTACTTTATAAAACAGTAAACAACTTAAAAAAAAAGTTTATTAAAGTTTGATGCTGAAAAAACATGATTTTGAAATAAGACATTTTATTTACACTTGAAACTTTTTGCAATAAAAAAACGAACAAAAAATTAATTTAAAAACTTTCCGAAAAAGAAGTTTTTCAAAGAAAATTCAAGGCCATATTAAACTTAGGATCAGCAGATACATATACCTATTAAAATTCAAACTAGAAGCGACAAGAAGTTACTATTAAAAAAAATGAAACCCAAAAGGAACAGAAATTAAATGAACGATCATAGCAAAAAACATACAACAGGTACTAATATAAATGAATAAATAAATCTTGAAACAAGTGAAACTTAGATTGAATACGCAAATCAAGTTTGAAACAAGCAAAAATCACTATAAACAAGAATTTGGGTTTTGCCTCCTTCTCTCACTGTAAAAGTCTAAAACCTACTGCGTCATTGGCGCTTTACTGAAAACTATATGTATGTTCAGCAGTCTTGGAAAGTACAACTAAAATCAGACTGAATATTTGATATATAATAATATCAATTGTTGAAAGACAATTAGTTCAAGATTTTATTTCGCTGTAATGTTTATTTTCATTTTCAATGCTGTAATAACTTGAAAAGATAATATTTATAATATAATTCGTTTCCAGGGAAGCGTCAATGACGGAGTAGGCTTTAGAGTTTTACAGTTATGGAAGGGTGCAATATCCAAATTCTTGTTTATAATGAAACTATATTTGTCGGGAACAGTCTTGAAAAGAACTAATAAAATTAAACTGAATATTTGATGCATAATGACAATTTTTGCTGAAAGCTCATTACTTCAAAATTTAATTCCACTCTAGTTCTTATGTTTATTTTCAATGTAGTAATAAGTACAGAAGAAAATATTTGTAATATAATTCGTTTTCAGTAAAAGCACCAGTGATTTAGACTTTTATTAAATAAATGAAAAAAAACTCAAAATGTTGAGTTGCTTTGATGTTCTCATTGAAGTAACTCTTATAGCTTCTTTTCCCTACGTGGATCAGTAGCGACAATTGTATTTATTATTACTGGTGGTGGTTTCATTTGTTTTTAGTTTAGTGTTTTTTCTTTTTATCTTGTGCTGAGGACGCTTAGTTTAGATACAGGCGAAATATCCGCGTTATTTTAGTCTTTTCTCTCAACTGGCCGCAGTCTCATTCGAGATTTTTTGTTGTTGTGGAGTTTTATCTCTCTTTGTTGTTTGTTGTCATGTCTGCCAGTTGGACTTAAGAACTTTCATTATATTAGTACCTGCTTATGTTTGTTTGCTATGATAGTTTTTTTAATTTCTGTTCGTTTTAGGTATCGTTTATTCTTTAATAGTATTTTTTTATAATTTAATTTACATTAGTAATTGTTAAACGTTTTTTCTATGATTGTTTATTTAATTTATTTTCGTACACCCACCATACTATATATTTTACTATATATATATTTTTAATTTCTGTTCGTTTTAGGTATCGTTTATTCTTTAATAGTAATTATTTGTAATTTATTTATTTATATTAGTAATTGTTAAACATATATATATATATATATATATATATATATATATATATATATATATATATATATATATGGTGTTGTGCTGAAGACGCCCCTTCTAAAAATGGTCGAAATATTCACTGATTTGAAGTCCAATGCCCTGAGGAAAGTTTCCCTATTGTTTCTAAGTATTGTTTGTATGGTGCAATTTTTTTTTCTTGAAAATGTCTTATACAAAATTTTCATAGTTAGTACTGTGCGATTTGTTTTAAGTTTTAAATTTATTCTATCAACCCATTTAATCAATGAGACATAATATATATATATATATATATATATATATATATATATATATATATATATATATATATGCATATATAATTTTCATACTAAAGAACCTAACCCTGGATGGGTGCATGGCTTTTGTTTTGATTCACTATATTCCCGACTAACACAAATCCAAAGTGTCATAATAGCTTCAGTGATAGCTTTTCGTATTCAATTGGTATGGTTATATCTTTGTCTGACCTTTGGAAACCGGAAGTGTCTGTTCACGAAAAAAGAAAAAGTGACTTCCTGTCAGTCTCTTATCTTGACTATAGCGAACAGGTGAAGACGACCAGAGTTAATTAACTAATTATAGATGAAAAAATCAATCAGGGCTTCCACTCTTAAATCTTAAAATTCAGAGTAAAATCTTAAGAATTTGGGGGTTTTTCGGGGACAAGTCACTAGATTCGTGGAATTTTCAGGGAAAAACAAAATGGAATTTTGTTGCGAAAATTTGGGAGGCCAGAACAGGTTTTAGCTTCGTTTTCAGTTTCAAATAGGGCTTGGATCCCCGTAATAGATCATAGTTGACTTTCACAGAGCAAATTTTAGAGCCAGCACGCGATTGGAACCCATGGGTGACAATGCTTATTGCTAATATTGCGTTAAATACTTCAAAATTATTTTTAAATTAAAAAAACAGGCTAAATTACACTCTGAAACTCCATTGATTTACGTTTTATAATGTCTTTATTGCTTTATTCTCTTGACCCGAAAACGAGACTTTAATGTCTCTTATTTTCAGAAAGATGATAAAAATGAAGCATAGAGAGGCAATAGCCGCATATAGGGCAATACCATGTGCAATGATTTCTCCAATTATTGAGAACTTACACCAGGAATTATGTAAAAATTCACCTGAAAGTAAGGAGTAGCATTAAAATTAAGACGAATATAAACGATAACATAGTATGGTGGACTGCCCCCTCTAAACACCAGAGTATTCACTCTGAAGTTTTTTAGTAATTTAGCTTTTCATTGTTTTATTTAAACAACACACGTGTTTCGAGAGTAGTTCTTACAGAATCGGGACTAAATTCAAGCAGAAGCGCCAAAAAGAAGTGTTGAAGCGGCGAGGGGGGGGAGGAGGCCACCCCAGTAATATTTTAATATATTTTTTTCGTTTTAATGTTGCTCTTTAGGCCTACTTTCAGATGAAAAAAAAAGAATCTATTATTTTATTTCAAATGTTTTTTTAAAAATGCCAGGAAATCCGGCTCCACCTTCACGGAAAATCCCTCCTCTCCCCGGAAATATCTTCTAGACAATTCAGTCCCGTCAAAAATTTATCCCTGACAATTACCCTTAACATCTCCACGCGTAAGATTGGGTCAACAATGAGCAAGTTAAAACAAATAAAAAAATTGTTTAGGAATTCTGGCAAATCACCCAAGTGTACAATTTCCCCTCAAAATTTCATCCCTGGAAACCTCCTTCCCCATGGAATGTTCTCCCTGCGGAAAATACGTGCATTATTCTTCGGAATGGCCAAATTTTTCTTGTGGATTTTCAACATAGCATGGTTCGTCAAATCATTATTTCCCTTACGGTAGCTCAGTTCAGCATTACATCATTAGCAAATTACCGAATCACACTTAGTTTATTTATGAGCCAGTCTTTGAACATGTCTTCAGTTTCCCGGGATTGTAAGTATTTCTGAAAATATTTGTCACTTTCACCAAAATTTTTCTTTTTCGAACTGCTAGACACGAGAGAGCCGTTTGCAAACAAGCAGTCGCTATCACCGTACAAAGAAATTTCTAGTTCATCATAACTGCCCTTCATGGAAATAATTTAAGGCTGAGATGTGTATCTTTTTTATATAAGGCTAAAGCTTAGCCTTTGTTTGAAACAGAAAGATCAGACAGTTCATGGTAACGAACTGTAGTAAGGAGCGACCAGGTTCAATAGTAACCAAAACTCTAAAAAACAGAATTTTGATACCAGTAGGCTATATACGTCATAAGAATTTGATTTTTTTTTTTTGATTTTAAATATACAAGTTTCATCAAATTTAATGTTCCCCATCAAAAGTTAAGAGCCTGAAAAAATGTGTCTTATTTTCGAAAAAAGAGGGAAACCCCCCTAAAGTTATATAATCTTAGTGGAAATCACACCATCAAATTCAGCGTATCAGAGAACCCTACTGTAGAGGTTTCAAGCTCCTATCTGCAACTATTTAAATAAAAAAAAAAAAAATTACTGCAAGTAAGGAGCGACATTAAAACTTAAAATGAACAGAAATTATTCCCAATATGAAAGGGGTTGTCTCCTCCTCAACGCCTCACTCTCTACGCTAAAGTTTGACTCTACGTCACAACTCTGCTTTTTAAAGAAATAAAGAACTTTAGCGTAAAGACTGATGCGTTGAGGAGGAGATAACCCCTTGCATATACGGAATAATTTCTGTTCGTTTTAATTTTTAATTTCGCTCCTTACTTGCAATTACAATTATTTTTTTTTTATTTAATTTCTGAACGCTTTTTAATTAATGCATGTTTTGATTTTGACTGACCACACATGAATAATTAAAACGAAATTTGCACCTTAATTTTTTTTTTGGCTAAATGACCTTCATATATTTTGGTTCGGCCGATTTTGATTAAAAAAAGGGGCGTTGGAGCCTAGTTGCCCTCCAATTTTTGGTAACTTAAAAAGGTAACTTAGTAATATTTAGTAATATTTATTTAATATTTAGTTAATATTTTTAGTAATATTTAAATTAGTAATAAATATACATAAATTACAAATTAATTTACGTAACGAATTTGTATATTTGTGTGTTTTTATTACATATATGAGCGGGTTTGCCCCCTCGTCTGTACCTTGCTCTTTACACTAAAGCTTAAATTTTGTCCCAATTCTTTAAGAATGACAAAGACCGTAGAATAAATAGTTGAAATTGCTAAAAGTACTTTAGCGTAAAGAGGAGGAGATGAAGCCCTTATATTCATAATAATTTCTGTTCTTTTTAAGTTTTAATGCTGCTCCTTACTTTCAGTTGAAAAACTTTTTCCTATTTATTTTTTATTGTTTTTGTTTAAATAATACTAGAAAATCCTGAGCCCCCTTCATGGAATTTCACTACCACCTTGACACATTCCTCCGAGTAAAGATCCTTCCACGTAGCTTCCTCCCCTCAACCCCCCCCCCCAACAACAAAAAATCCCCCTGAAAACGTCTTTATACTTCCCAATAACCATTACTGTATGTAAACACTTGTCAAAGTTTGTAACTTGTAGCCCCTCCCTGGGAACTCTGAGGGAGTAAGTCGTCACCAAAGACATCTTATTATGTTTTTCGACTATGCTGAACAAAATGGCTAACTCAAAATTTTGATCCATTGACTTTTGGGTTTTAAATGAGCTTGGCAGGGGGCCTAGCTGACCTCCGATTTTTTTGGTCATTTAGAAAGGGCACCAAAACTTTTCATTTCCATTAGAATGAGCCCTCTCACGACATTCTAGGACCACTGTCACCCCTACCGTCAATACGATCACCCCTGGGAAAAAGAAAAAAAAACAAAAAAACAAATAAACAAGCACCCGTGATCGAACTTTTGGCATAAGATACGAAGTTCCACATTTTTGTAGATAGGAGCTTGAAATCACTACAGTGGGGTTTTCTGTTACGCCGAATGAGATGGTGTGATTTTCGTCAAGATTCTATGACATTTAGGGGGTCTCTCCTAAAAGTAATCTATTTTCCAAAATAAGGCAAATTTTCTCAGGCTCGTATCTTTTCATGGGTAAGGCTAAATTTAATTCCTTTAATGTATCTATTAGTAATTAAATTCAGTTTTTTAGACTTTCGTTTACTATTGAGCCGTCGCTCCTTACTACAGCTCACTACAAGGAACTGTTTGAAAATATAGAATTTTGTATTTTTGAGAGAGGAAAGATTACGGATGCATGTTTATTTTAATTTTTTTCTCAGGGATGATCGTATCGACCCAGTGGTCCTAGAATATCGTAAGAGGGCTAATTCTAACTGAAATTAAGAGTTTTAGTGCCTTTTTAAGTGAACAAAAAATTGGAGGGTAACAAGGCCCCCTCATACGCTCATTTTTACTATTTTGCCATTATGTTCAGCATAGTTAAAATATCTAAAAACTATCTGTTTGAGGACCACTTAATCCCCCAGAGTCCACAGCAGAAAGGCTGCAAGTTATGAGCTTTGTCAATAGTTTACATATCGTGTTGGTTATTGGGAAGTACACTGGCGTTTTCAGGGGGGATTTTTCGGGTGGTGGGGGAGATCGGGAAAAGGGAGTTACGTGAGAGGATTTTTCCACGGAGGAATTTACCATGGGTGAAGTAAATTTCCATGAAGGGCGCGCTGGATTTTCCAGTATTATTTAAAAAAAAGGAGAAATTAAACAAATAAGTTTTTTAACTGAAAGTAAAGAGCAACGTTCAATCTTAAAAAAAACGAAATTACTACAAATATGAGGTTGTTTTTCTCCTCAATACCATGCTCTTTACGCTAAAGCATTATTATTATTTTCAAAAGAGCTATTTATTTTAATTAAACGATGTTTGTTATCCAGGGGCCATTCCTCTGGAATTGGAACAAAATTCAAACTTTAGTGTAAAGAGCGAGGTATTTACGTGGGGCTGATCCCTCTCATATACGCAATGAAAATATATCAGCATAGAAGTTCGCTACGTAAGTTAATTTGTATGTTACATATATTATTACTAATAAAAACGTTCGTTAATAAAATTAAAAGGTCTAGTGGTCTTTTTAAGAAACAAAAAATTCGGAGGGTCACTATGCCCCCTTCCCCACCCCCTTTTTCTCAAAATTGTTATTTTGTAATTAGACAAAATTTAGACAAAAAGTTAAATTAATATGTAAATTTTGTTTTAATTATTCATGTTCGGCTAGCCAAAATCAAAACCTGTATTAAATAAAAAACGATCAGAAATTAAATAAAAAAACTTTTTTTTAACTTTAAGTAAGGAGCGACATTAGAACTTAAAACGAACAGAAATTATTTCGTATATGAATGGGACTATCCTTCCTCAATGCCCCGCTCTTACGCTAAATTTTGACTTTCTCACAACTCTACTTTTTTAAACAATAAAAAAAAAACTTTAGCGTAAAGAGCGGGGCGTTGAGGAGGGAACAGCCCCTTTCATATACGGAATCATTTCTTTCGTTTTAAGTTTTAAGGACACTCCTTACTTTCGGTTAAAAAAAAAACTTGTTGTTTAATTTAATTGCTACCGGAAACAAAGTAATCCGCATGAAAATTTTCCATTAAATCCCCAAATTAAATCCCGAGTTAAATCTTCCGTTTAAATCCCCTATTCCCCGACCTTGTAAATAGTCTGTACCTGAATTTTCCCTGATTAGGAGGAATCAGGGGGGGGGCTCAGTTTTTAAGGTAGGAAGATTGTATTTAGAGATAGTTCTTAAGAAGAAACATTTTCCTTAATTCTTTTGTTTCTATCTCAGAATTAGTCTTCATACAGGGTTACTAGTTGTTCAAGCATTAGAAGTTATAAAGGTATTCTTTTATTTGAGCAGAATATATTTTCCGTAAAATTTTTCATCACCTAACTAAAAGCATTGCAAGACCGTGAAAGGATCCAAATCCGGCGCTGTCCCCTAGCTTCCATGAATTGACGCTTTTGATCAATACCAGTAATGTCGACTGGTGGATTGACAATTTTTATTGCAAATGAGGGTGTATTTTTATTTATTCTATTTATTTATATATATATATATATATATATATATATATATATATATATATATATATATATATATATATATATATATATATATATATATATATATAGCACTATAACTGCATAAGGCGATTGATCTTCTGCCCGTGAAAAATCAAAAGATACCACCATCTTGGAATGCAACTTTCCTCCTTGTACTTTGTTTCTAGTAAGTCCTTCTAGCTCGAGTCCTTCTTATAGGACTTTTTTTTCATTTTCTTTTGCTTTTCTACAGCGGCGTAATTTCGTCAAAATCCAAACTTGAAGGAGATGCAAGGGCAAAGTTGGAATCCTTTTTCCAAAAACAAGTGAAAAGGCAGTAAAAACTAAAAAGAAGCCATTTGTTACCACAGAGGTACTATTTAGTACTCTAAAAGGACTATAAGGTTACTTAAAAAAAAAAGATGTGTTTCTGTAGATGCTTGAATTTATAGGTTTATATTAGTTTAGACAAGATTTTGGAAGAAACTAAATTTCAAAGGGGGGGATGAGGTTTGGGGGAGGGGAAAAACAAGGTTAGGGAGGGGCAGTTGCCCCTTCCAGCTCCATAACAAATTACGCTCCTAATTTTCTATGGTTCGAACTTTAGAGTTGTTTAATAAGCTTTGATCAAATTCTTTTATAAAACTGGAATTCTACTTCAAGGTCATCTATTCTTCAAGAAAGTCTTCTGGCTACATTGTTAGTAATAAGATAGAATTATAGAATTACTCAAGCAAATGACAAATGAAAAGGACAAATACTTATAAAATAAAGTAAGCAATCATTTATCTGATAAAGTCTCAATATTTCGTGTCTGATTATCTTTCTTAGGTGATTTAAAATTCAGCTTTTGTTTCCATATTTGAAGCAAATTTAATAATGTCTTAATAAAGCTTGCATTGTTACCATGTAGCATATATGGAAAACCAGTGCATATATATGGAAAACCTTTAATTCAAGGAAGGAAATTTTCTCTACAAGATATTTTTCCTGCATTCCTCCTCCTAGATTCAAAAAAAATCTCTTCATGGTATTATCATTGAAAAAGGGCTTGTTTTTTTTCTTTGTATTTTTGTTAAAGAAATTGAAAAGACTTGAAATTGAGAGTTTCCCCAGACTTGAAATTGAGAGTTTTCAAGAAATTGAAAAGACAACGAGTTTCCCCTCCCTGGAATCTGGAGAATACTCTTTCGCTTCCTCTCCCTTTCCTCTTGGGCTGTGTTTAGAAATCTATTTTGAAGAAGGGATACAAAAAATAAAAAAATAAAAAATAAAACCCATCGGAAACTTGCATTGCGCTATGTTTTAACAAGTCTGACGAAAATATCGGGGATTAGCTCACTGGGTCCAGCCTTGTCCCCTAGTTTCCATGAATTGACGCTTTTTATCAATACCAGTGGTGTCGACTGGTGGATTGACAATTTTCATTTCAAATAAGGGTGTTTTTGGGGTATTTTTGTAAAAGAAAGTGAAAAAACAAGAGAATCGCTCTCTCTGGATTTCGAAAAATACTTTTCTCTGTCCCCCACCCCCATAATTGCCGTGAATTAACGTTATTCATCAATGCTGGTTCCGATCATTGTCGGCTAAAGGGCCAAGAGAATATATCTCTGATTTAAGGTGTCCTCTTTTCTAATTTTCGCTTTTTGAGTGACAATTTTGTCCAAGTCTTGATTGGAAAATTTTCCGTTTACCATTTTAAATTTTGAGATAAACTTTGATATTATGGGAAATGTTTCGTACTGTTCACAAAAATCTAAAGACAAACTGATAAATTAATTGAATGTTATTTGGGTATTGCAACCGAAATAAATTTTGTGACAAACTTTGTTACTCGTATTCTAATTATACCTTTGACAATCCTTGTCAAATTTTCACCTCTCGGCCTTTTGGCTAAAATCAAAGTGTAGTATCTGTTCTTATCAGCTTACTATCTGATACGACCCCTACATGGGGCCCGGAATATTAAACTGATTTTTGGAAACCGCAGGGATGTTGGGGATGCTTCTCCGCCCCCTTTTCGCGTTGGCACGGTATTGACGTACATCCGGGATCGACGCACACCTTTCGAGGGAAAACCAAAGTCCATGAACCTTAATCAATTATATGTATAATACGTTATTCAAAGTGAAGAAAAATCCTGCCGTTAGTTACTTAGTCCTTGAATATATTGTCAATCATTTTTTTCCATATGAAAAAAAGAAGAAACACTGTATAAAATTTACAAAAATTAATGGTGAAAAAGCCAATGAGTAGACGCCATAATTAATTTAAAGTGCCCAAGCTGGATCCAAGTCCCCATGCATCTTTATCGAAAATAGTTCGTAATTATAAACTGCTGAAATTTAAATTGAACCAATATTCGATAAAATTGCTAAAGTGATTGTTTTTGGCCTCAGGCGGCTTGGTTCTGCGGTGAGTCGTTGATAGTAGTAATGAGTAAAGCCCCCCTATGATTGTTAGAGAGAAAATAATTGGCAAAGTCAGTAGAACGGCCACTGGGGTCTCAGAAATTAAAGTTTCGACTTTTCAGTCAAATTGATAAGAGAGTGACAAACCCCTGATTTTCTTTTCTCAAAAAGGTAAACTTAATTCACTGCTGTGAAAAAGTTTTGTAAAGCTGCATCTGTTTAATAAATTAGAGTTTCTGAGTGGCGTAACTGAGTGGTCCAAACGTGGGTAACTCAACAGCGTAATTTTTGGTAGTGGGGGACTGCGTTCGCGCGGACTCCTGCCCACACATTGAAAAGGTTTCTTTCTTTGGGCCCGCACTATGTTGCAATTTTGTGATTTGAACGAAAAACGTATACAAATTAATAATGTTAAGACCAAATAAATTTGATAATTGGGTCCTATTGAAGAAATTAATTTCCTAACAAGCAGACACGTTTGAAATAATACGGAGAGAGTTGAGCATATACTTCGCAGAAAATGGTTCTGGAATTTTCTCCAGAACATGTAAGTTTGATTGTAACATATCAAACTAAGAATTCCTTCCCTACCGCTAAGCTTCTTGGAATATTTTAATAGGGGGGCCTTTGGCTACAGCAATTGATCGACCATTCAGCTGCATTACAATTATTTTTGGGCCTGATTACTGAATATTTATGTTATTTTCTGCGGATGTAGTTCTAGTAGTATGTCATTAAAGTTGCCCATGAATTGCAGTTCATTGAATATGTTTTCGCATCATATGATTTTTGGCCTGTATTTGCTTGATTGAAAATTGAATTTCTTATTGCTTTCCAACCTTGTTAAAAAAAACCACGAGGATTTACCAGGATTTATTTTTACACACCCAAGTCAACCTTAGTAATTTTAATAGCTCTGGCTTCTCCTCAGATCGAGTTAATCTTTCACCTTTTACTGAAGATCACCGTGGGGAGGGGCACTTGATGAGTTTTAACGAATTTTTGAAAGCCGAAAGGCAGACTAGTCTACACTATTGTTGTATGTTTTAATATTTCAAGATTAATATTTCAAGGTTTGGTGCAATAGCGTGCCAAGTCCTACCTAGGCGTTCTAGACCTTACATATCCCCAATATACAGACTGTCAGTTTTTGATTTTGTATAACAGAGAGTCCTTGTGAACCGGAAGGAGGGTTGGGGTGATTTCTTTTATCCGTGTACCCTTATTCACAGGTAAAGAAACATGAAAAAAGATCAATTTTCATTGATCATGGTAAGCTGAATATTCTTCAGAATTTTTAATTAGTAAGAAAAGGAACGTACCAAATATTTTTTTGGCGTCTGAAATAATTTATACACATTTTATGAAAGTAAATAGAATTCCTTCGATACTAACTGGAGTTGCTGTTTACACAACTTTAAAAGAGGAAGCTTAGAGACAAGTAGAATAAAATTGAATTAAGAACTTTATTTTATTTTTAATATCAAGAAAATCCCTCTTCAAGCAATCTCAAAATGATATGGAATGACACAAGCTAGTTATTAATGCACTTGATATCAAATGAGGAAGATTAGTCCAATTATGCTAAAAATTCGAAAAAGGGAAAAAAATATACATTATTACGCAAGCGGTAGAGAAAAGCGAAATCCAGAAAACAAGAAAACAAGAAAAAAAATGAAAGAACAGCAAAAATATGAAGAATTCATAACCAAATAAAAAAGAAAAAAAAAGAAAATAAGAGAAACAATAAAAATAAGCAAAATCCGTTAGAAAACAAGTAAAAAAAACGAGAAATTAGCAAAAATATGCAAAACACATAAGAAAACAAGTAAACAAGAAAACGAAAAAGGAACAAAATGAAAATAAGAGTCATCGAAGATAATACAACCATGTGATGGAAATTGAAAAATAACATTTGATCTAAAATTTTCAGACCTCCATATTTATAAACTTCTGGAAGGTATATTGCTTTAAAGATTGACAGGGGTAGAGAGGGGGGGGGAATTTTGCCTAAATAGAAGAATACAAGTGCAAAAATTGTTGAATTTCAAATGCGTTCAAAATAATTTGAAAACAAAGATTTTAGTGCACTCTTTAGTATTACACAACAAGGAATCAAAAGTCTTAACAATATGACTAAGTACAAAAATAAAACATTTGAGATTCTTGTTGTGCCCCCCTATTTGTTGCTTATATTTTTATTACTACCTTATTCTATTGGCATGGTGATGCTGCATTTGATGAGGTATATGATGCTTTTTTTGTAATGTCAAATGCCACTGAAGAGTGTCGTACAAACAGTGGACAAGTAAGTTTTAACTAAGGATTGCAGCTTCGTTTGTTTGAGTAAATGGAAAATTGTTTTTTAGATTTAATTGTAAATTTTGAACAATTCACTTTTACAGTACTTATTATTATTCAGTTGTGACTTAACTAAAATCCACCCTCGACAAAATTTAATTATCTCGGGATTTAAGTTAGAACTATGAGAAGTCTTTCGGGTTAACCTAAAGTATAGTCTCTTCAACGACTTTACGATTGGTAAAACCCTTCAAAAATTGTTTAAAATGAAATTGTTCTTCAAAATTTCGTGATAATATGGTTACAATATATGAGTTTTAATAAACTGAGTAGAGTGCGTTTTACTCTTTTGTTTCAAAATATAAACAATTTTTGATATTCATGAATCAAAATCTAATGTATTGTCTATTAATTATAAATTTTTAATCATAAGAATATTTTATCAAAATATAAAATGAAAAGTAAGTACAGGACTCCTAAGGAAAGAATCAATAAAGTAGTGAAAAATTTGAGGAGTTGGCCACTCGCGCACGCGTTTTTTCTCACATACCTCAGGGTCATAACTACGAAAAGTCAGACTGTTGCTGCCCCCAAAAAATATCAAAATATAAAATAAAAAGTAAGCAGAGGACTTCTAAGGCAAGAATCAATAAAGTAATGAGGTAATCGAGGGGCTGACTACTCCCTAGTTGAAATATATAAGACATGATAGTTTTAAATTTCCACCTTTTCGTCTAAAACTGTCACTTGCCACTACAGTATTTTGTGAATAATATATTTGTTTTAAATATTTTCCTAATTAACTGTATTATTCTATATAAAGTTTAATTGGAAAAGTCTTTGTGGTGTTTGTAAATAATATAAGTTATTATTCTTATCTTGAAATTACTCTTTCTGCTTCAATCAGTAACTTCAGAGTTAAACACCTCACAAGTTAAAGACTTCCTTTTCAAATCAATTGATATCTTCTCTCAATGTAGGAACCAAATCTGTGCTATATCCCAAGGTTTAGTTTGCTAAAATCATAAACTTGTCACCTATCAATTAATACCAATAGACACCAGATTAATTAATAATATGCAGAAATAAAAAATATAAGAAATTATAAGGAATTATACTCATTTTAAACTGAATAAATTACACTGAGGTACAAATATGTAAATTATAAAAATTAATAAAAAGCATTACAACTGGCGAGCTGATAAAATAGCCACCCCACATCTAACAACAATGGTGGCATTCGCGGGTTATTAAAAAATAGATCCAACCAATGTTGTCTAGTTCATCAAGGGCTTCAAGCATCTACAAAGAATGATTTGCAGGAATCATTGATAACGTCAGAATCTAGTATAAATGAGTAATATATAGTTCGAATAAAACCTGTGGTAGTATAGTGGATTAGAGCTCTGCTTGAAGATATGTGGCCCAGACATATATCCACACTGCCACAAGGTTTGGCCACAGGGTTGCTAGTTGTATGAAAAAAAACACGGGTCGTAAAACATATTACGAGAAATAATAAGGCATAGCTCAAAATAAAGATTGTTTTGAGTTCGACTTGGTTATTTATTGTAGTTTCTGTTGGTTTTGGGTTCCATTTATTTATTGATTAAATAAAAAAAGCAAGTTTTTTAAATGAAAGTAAGGAGTGACATTAAAACTTAAAACAAACAGAAATTACTCCGTATATGAAAGGGACTTTTCCTTCTCAACGCCCCGCTCTTTACGCTAAAGTTTGATTCTTTCTCTTAACTTTATATTTTAAAACAGTAAAAAAAAACTTTAGCGTAAAACTGTAAGAATCAGGGTCTTAATAATAGTAGATACATCAAAAGAATTGAATTTTGATATTTATTCAAAATATAGAATTTGTGAAGTTTTATGCTCTCCACCGAAGATTCGAGCCAGAGAAAATTTGCCTAATCTTTGAAAAAGAAGGAAACGCCCCCAAAAAATTTAATGATTTAATAAAAATCATACCATAAGGTTCAGCTTATCAGAGAACCCTACTTTAGAGGTTTCAATCCCTTATATATAAAAATGAGGAATTTCGATTTTTTTTTGTCGAAAACAAGGTCACAGATAGGTGTTGATTTGTTTGTTTTCCCCATGGGTGATCGCATCGGACCATTGATCCTAGATGATCGGAAGAGGGTTCATTTGATAGGAAATTGAAAGACCTAGTCCTAAAGTTGTCTAATCAAAATTTTGAGATAGCCATTTATTCGGCATGTTCTAAAGATCTAATAATTATAGTTTTTGACGATGACTTGACCCCTCACAGCTTCCGGGGAGGGGTTGCAAGTAATGCAGGTGTTTTTTAAATGTTTTAAAATTTACACCTCCTAAAAGTTATATACCCGTTTCTGTTCAGCATAGTCAAATTATCTGATAATTGTTGAAATATCTATGTCTTTGAGGACGACTTAATCCCCCACCGTCCCAAGGGAATGCCTGTAAGTTATGAACTTTACCCTTTGTTTAAATATAGTATAAGTTATTGGTAAGTATACAGACATTTTCTGGGGGAGGGGGGGGGGCAGGAGAATAGGGTCACATAGGAAGATTTTTAAAGGGAAGAGTTTCTTATGGGGGAAGATAATTTCTATGAAGGGGACACTGAATATTCCAGCACAATTAAAAAAAAATCAGAAATTAAATTAAAAAAACAAGCTTTTTAAAATGAAAGTAAGAAGTAGCATTAAAACTTAAGACGAGCAGAACTTATTACATATTTGAGGGGGCTCGTCCCCTCGTCAATACCTCTCTGTTTACGCTAAAGTAGTTTTAGTAATTTCAAAAGAGCTATTTGTTCTAATTTAACGGCCTTTGTGATTCAGGGGTCATTCTTAAAGAAATGGAACAAAATTCGAACTTTAGCGTAAGGAGCGAGGTATTGACGAGGAGGCTAACCCCTCATATTACGTAAATGAGGAAGTCCCTCCCCCCTGTTAATACCTCGTTCTTTACGCTAGAGTTCGAATTTTGTAAAACACCAATGTAAAACGGCCGATATAAGCAATATTGTATGTCTTTGGCTTGTGATTGTTATTAAATAAAAAAAAAACAAGTTTTTTAGTATTACAGCATACGAGGGTTTAGGCATTGAGTCATGACTTTGGGGCAAGACCAGTGACTGGTCAGAGAGGCTACTTGAAGGGTGAGATATGTTTGCCAGAACGCTGTCCACTTTACGCGATAACTCATTTATATTGGATACAACTGTGGCATTTACGGCGTCTCCTATAGTTAGGACTTTACATGAACTAAGAATAGCAAATTTTGGGATTTTTAGGTTTTGCTTGGTAGCAGCAACTAAAGTTTTACACATGTTAAGAATATTATCTTTATCTTTAAAGTGAGTCACCATTCGGGTTGTAATACTTAGTTTGGCATAAAGAACTTTCTTTGCTTGGATGATGGTATCGCGATCAAAATAAGCGACAGCTGCCTTTTGGATTAACTCTTGCCTAACTCCATCAGTTAGAGATCGGGTTAAAAAGTTCAAAACAGGATTCAAAATTAATTTGTCTTCCATTTTACACTGACCAAATGCTTTCTAAAATTAACCTGCCTCACTCCTTTACTCCACCTTCCCTCTCTCCTTTTTCTTTCCTCTCCTTCTATTCCCTCTCTCCTTACATTCAATTTAAGTCCACAGAATATTAAATATGTGAAATCAATAGATATTGACACCTTGATAAACCGTCACACAAGTTTTAATTATAACTGGTATTTTGCCAAATACTGCGAGATCTAGCAAGTGGGATTAAAATAGGTATGTGAAAATGAAAAATAATCCGATTAGTTTAGATGTTGACACCATGAAATCTAAGTAGCTTTTTTTTGAGGGTATAGTTATTTTCTGAATCAACAGATTCACCAATGTTAGGGATGAAAAGCGTTTAAGAATTTAACTTCTTAATTTTGCTTATTTGCTCTTAAGGTTCAACATGACAACTCTGGCGAAAATATGACACTATCATTAAACCTATAGAATTTTCCAAATTAAACTTTCAAAAAGCACAAAAATGTTTTAGGATGAAATAAGGGTTTTTTAGTTCCTCGAAGGGTAATTTGGTGGGGTATAAATAATCAGAAGTAAAGGTATTATATGTGTCTTGGATAGAAAAGGTGGGGGGGGTCTTTAGCCAACGTTCCAATCAAGAGTTTTATGGCTTCAAAGATGTACCTTTAGTATTACACAACAAGGAATCAAAAGTCTTAACAACGGTCACCCGTTCGTAAGTTATAAATACCTCATTTTTCCAAATGACCCGGTCATTTAACAACGGTCACCCGTTCGTAAGTTATAAATACCTCATTTTTCCAAATGACATCCCCCCCAACTCCATCAAAGAGAGCGGATCTGGTCTGGTTATTTCGGTCACGTATGTTAGACTAGTTTTTATTCTTCCCATCCATTTTTCATCCCGATCTCTCCGCTTTCAGTATTTTCTAGGATTTCCGCTCCCCCCCCTAAATGACGCTGGATCTTGTTGAGATTTAAGTTAAGAGATTTGAGTTACGAGTCCTTCTAAATATAAAGTTTTATGAAGATCCGATCGCTCCTTCGTAAGCTACAAATACGTCATTTTTTCGAATTTTTCGAAATTAACCCTCCCCCCCAAATACCCTAAGGAGAGCGGATCTGTTCCGGTTGTGTCAATCATGTATCTAGGACTTGTGCTTATTTTTCCTACAAAGTTTCGTCCCGATCCCTCCACTCTAAGTGTTTTCCAAGATTTTAGGTTTCCTCCTCCCAACTCCCCCCCCCCCCCCAATGTCACCAGATCCGGTTGGGATTCAAAATAAGAGCTCTGAGACACGATATCCTTCCAAACATCAAATTTCATTAAGATCTGATCGACCGTTCGTAATTTAAAAAGTCTTCATTTTTTCTATTTTTTCCGAATTAACCGGCCCTTCACTCCCCCCCAGATGGTTACATCAGAAAAACGACAATTTCTAATTTAATTTGGTCCGGTCCCTGATACCCCTGCCAAATTTCATCGTCCTAGCTTATAATAAGTATGTATGCACAACTGATTAAAGTGATGTTCCTTTCCTATCAAACTCCTAAGTTTTAATGGTGCTCCTTGCTTCCAGTTGAAAAAACCTTGTCATATTTATTTTTTCATCTTGTGTTTTTTTTTAAATAATACTAGAAAGTCCTGCGCTCCCTTCATAGAAATTTTCTTCCCCATGAAAAATTCCTCGATGGGAAGTGCCCCAAATATATCCCCCAACATACCCTCCTCTTCTCAACCCCTCCCCTTAACCAAAATATCCCCCTGAAAACGCCTGAACACTTTCCAATAACCATTACTATATGTAAGCACTGGTTAAAGTTTGTAACTTTTAGCCCCTCCCATGGGGACTGTGGGGGAGTAAGTAGTCCCCAAAGACATAGTTATAAGATTTTTCGACTACGTTGAGTAAAATGGCTATCTCAGAATTTTGATCCGTTGACTTTGGGAAAATAATTAGCGTGGAAGGGGGCCTAGGTGCCCTCCAATTTTTTTGGTCACTTAAAAAGGGCACTAGAACTTTTAATTTCCATTCGAATGAGCCCTCTCGCATCATTCTCGGACAACTGGATCGATACGATCACCCCTGGGAAAAAAACAAAAAAAAACAAAACAAATAAACACGCATCCGTGATCTGCCTTCTGGCAAAAAATAAAAAATTCCACATTTTTGTATATAGGAGCTTGAAATTTCTACAACAGGGTTTTCTGATACGCTGAATTTGATGGTGTGATTTTCGTTAAGATTCTATGATTTTTAGGGGGTATTTCCTCCTATTTCCTATAATAAGCAAATTTTCTCAGGCTCGTAACTTTTGATGGGTAAGACTAAACTTGATGAAACTTACATATTTAAAATCAGCATTAAAATGCAATTCTTTTGATGTAGCTATTGGTATCAAAATTCCATTTTTTAAGAGTTTTGGTTACTATTGAGCCGGGTCGCTCCTTACTGCAGTTCGTTACCACGAACTGTTTGATATGTTCATACAAACATTAGAGAGGGCTCATTTGATTGGAAACTTAAGGCTCTAGTTCACTTTTAAGAGTCAAAAGATAAAAGAGACTCTGGAGTCGACACAAGCCCCAGAGCTCGGAAACAAGTGTTTTAAGTTATGCCTTGAGGGCATATAAGGTTTTAACGCAAAGGAAGGTCGTATAAGCTTCAGAATGGCTCATTTGATTGGAAATTGAAAGTTCTAGTTACCCTTTTATGAGTCAAAAGGGATCGGAGGGCGTCTTCCCCCCCCCCCAACGAACACAAACCCTCTTTTCCGCAAATGCATCCGATCAAAATTTTAAGATTGACACTTTGTTTAAAATAGTCCTGATAACAAAACTTCGGGGTCAACATCCCCCCTCCTATAGCCCAGGGGAAGAGTTTTAACTTATACCCTGGGGTATATAAAGTTCTTATGGAAGAAGTGGTCACATAAACCTCGGAGGAGACTCAAATAATTAGAAATTCTAAATTCTAATTCCCTTTTTAAGAGTCAAAAGTGATCCGATTGCAACAAGCCCCCCCCCCCCCCGGCGAACCCTTTTTTCGTCAAATGTGTTTGATTGAATTTTATATAGCCATTTTGCTCAAAATAGAAAAAAAAGATCCTATAACAAAGTCTCCAGGGATAGCAGAGCCCACCAAACCTGGGGGCAAGTGTTAAAAATTTTGTCCCGGGGGACATAAAAAGTTCTTAGGGAAGGGATGGTAGCATAAACTTCGATTGTAAATGAGAAATTTTAGTGCCCCTTTTAAGAGTCAAAAGTAAACGGTGGGCAACTAGACCCCTCCCCCCGCAAGGCCTCTTTTTCCCTAAGTGCACCTGATCAAAATTTTGCAATAGCCATTTTGTTCAAACTAGTTTAAAGATCAAATAAAATAAAAAATCAGGGGTCAACACAGCCCCACCAGAGCTCGGGAGTAGTTTTGTAAGTTTTGACCCTGGGGCAGATAAGGTTTTTTGTAAGGTAAAGACGTATAAAATCAGAGGTGGTTCATTTGATTGGAAATATAAATTTCTATGTACTCTTTTAAGATTCATCAAAAGTGTTCGGCAGGCATACACTCTCCCCTCTTGTAACTTCTTTTCCTAAAATGTATCCGATCAAAAGTTCAATACAGCCATTTTGTTCCAAATATTCCAAACATCAATGACAGAACTTCGAGGTCCACATAACCGCCACCCCCTCAAAACCCAGGGGGAAGGGTTGTAACTTATGCTCTGGAGGCATTTAAAGTTCTTACGGAAAGGTAGTCGTATAAACTACGGAGGGGACTAAAATGACTAGAAATTGAAAGTTCTAGTTCCCTTTTTAAGATGAAAAGTGATCCGATAGCAACTAGCCTCCCCTCACCACAAATCCAATTAAATTTTGATAAGGTCATTATTTCCAAAATAGTCAAAAGGTGAAACAATAGAAATAGTTATTCTTTGGGGGGTTGACAAAAACCTCCTACAGCCCCCAGGGCAAGGGCTGTAAGTTATACAAGCTGTCCATCGTTCATATTTAAGGTTTTTATCGAAGGGGTAATCGTATAGATTTCGGTAAAGCCTCCTTAAAGTCAAGAATAATCAAACAGTAGGCAGCCCCCAAGTCTTTTTTCTAAATGCTTTCAATCAAAACTGCATGTTAGCTATTTTCTTCCAAATCGTCCAAATGTCAAATAGCTATGGTTCGGGTTTGGAACCCCCATCCCCCAGGTTTGGGAAAAGGCCTGTAAGTTATACTAGCAGCTCGTTGTCAATATATAAAGCTTCTATGGAGGGTGTGGTCGCATAAACTTTGGATGAAGTTCATTCGATCCGAAATCGAAATTTATTATGCCCTTTTTAAGAATCAAAATGATGTAAAAGTATCAAGCCCCCCTCCCTTGTGTTTATCCCCCCAAATACATCTAACAAAAATTTTGAAATATCCACTTTGTTTAAAATAGTCCTAAATTTAATTGCTATAACTTAGTGGTTGAGAAATCCTCCATAGCCCCTAGTGAAAGGATTATAACTTATGTAAGTTGGCCATTATTAGAATACAAGTTTTTTTTTGTAGAAGGGGTGGTCGTATTAACTTTGGAAGGAGCTCATTTAAATGAAAGTTTTTTTTAAGAGTCAGAAGTGATCAATTGGCAATCGGCCCACGTCCCACTTTCCCAAAGCGCATCTGGTCAAAATTTTAAGATAGCCATTTTGTTCAAAATAGTTCAAAAGGCAAATAAGTTTGCTTCCAGATTTGAACCCCACCTCCCAAGCCCCGTGAAAATGGCTCTGAGTTAGAGAACTTACTTGTTGTTACTTTGATACTTTGTTTACTTTGATATCTTGTTTACTTAGATGCTTTCTTTACTTTGATTAAATATAAAAAAACAAGGTTTTTTTAACTGAAAGTAAGGAGCGACATTAAAACTTAGAACGAAGCAGAAATTACTCAATATGTGAAAGGGGCTGTTCCCTTCTCAATGCCCCGCTCTTTACGCTAAAGTTTGACTCTTTCTCTCAATTCTACTTTATAAAACAGTAAATAACTTTAAAAAAAAACTTTATTAAAGTTTGATGTTAAAAAAAAATTTTAAACAAGACATTTTATTTAAACTTGAAACTTTTTGCAATCAAAAACGAACAAATATTAATTTAAAAACTTTCCGAAAAAGAAGTTTTTCAAAGAAAATTCAAGGCCATATTAAACTTAGGATCAGCAGATACATATAACTATTAAAATTCAAACTAGAAGCGACATGAAGTGAATATTTAAAAAAAATGAAACCCAAAACGAACAGAAATAAAAAAAAACAATCATAGCAAAAAACATACAATAGGTACTAATATAAATGAATAAATAAATCTTGAAACAAGATGTATGTTGTAATGACAATTTTTTCTGAAAGCTCATTACTTCAAAATTTAATTCTACTCTAGTTCTTATGTTTATTTTCAATGTAGTAATAAGTACAGAAGAAAATATTTGTAATATAATTGGTTTTCAGTAAAAGCACCAGTGATTTAGACTTTTATTAAATAAATGAAAAAAAACTCAGAATATTGAGTTGCTTTGATGTTCTCATTGAAGTAACTCTTATAGCTTCTTTTCCCTACGTGGATCAGTAGAGACAATTGTATTTATTATTACTGGTGGTGGTTTTATTTGTTTTTAGTTTAGTGTTTTTTCTTTTTATCTTGTGCTGAGGTCGCTTAGTTTAGATACAGGCGAAATATCCGCGTTATTTTAGTCTTTTCTCTCAACTGGTCGCAGTCTCGTTCGAGATTTTTTGTTGTTGTGGAGCTTTATCTCTCTTTGTTGTTTGTTGTCATGTCTGCCAGTTGGACTTAAGAACTTTCATTATATTAGTACCTGCTTATGTTTGTTTGCTATGATAGTTTTTTTAATTTCTGTTTGTTTTAGGTATCGTTTATTCTTTAATAGTAATTTTTTATAATTTAATTTATATTAGTAATTGTTAAACGTTTTTTCTATGATTGTTTATTTAATTTATTTTCGTACACCCACCATACTATATATTTTACTTTATATATATATTTTTAATTTCTGTTCGTTTTAGGTATCGTTTATTCTTTAATAGTAATTTTTTTTAATTTATTTATTTATATTAGTAATTGTTAAACGTTTTATATATATATATATATATATATATATATATATATATATATATATATATATATATATATATATATATATATATATATATATATATATATGGTGTTGTGCTGAAGACGCCCCTTCTAAAAATGGTCGAAATATTCATTGATTTGAAGTCCACTGTCCTGAGGAAAGTTTCCCTATTGTTTCTAAGTATTGTTTGTATGGAACAATTTTTTTTTTCTTGAAAATGTCTTATACGAAATTTTCATAGATAGTACTGGGCGATTTGTTTTAAGTTTTAAATTTGTTCTATCAACCCATTTAATCAATAAGACATAATATGTATATATATATATATATATATATATATATATATATATATATATATATATATATATATATATATATATATATATATATATATATCATATATTCATACTCAATATGTATATATATATATATATATATATATATATATATATATATATATATATATATATATATATATATATATATATATATATATATATATATATATATATATATATCATATATACACACCATATATATATATATATATATATATATATATATATATATATATATATATATATATATATATATATATATGCATATATAATTTTCATACTAAAGAACCTAACCCTGGATGGGTGCATGGCTTTTGTTTTGATTAAATAAAAAAAAAAAAAATTTTTTAGCTGAAAGTAAGGAGCGACATTAAAACTTAAAACGAACAGAAATTACTCCGTATATGAAATGGGTTGTCCCCTCCGCAATCCCTCGCTCTTTACGCTAAAACTTTTAATAGTTTCAAAAAGTAGAAATGTGGCAAAGAGTCAAACTTTAGCGTAAAGAGCGAGGGATAGAGCGAAGAAGTAAAGAGCGAAGTTTTAATGTCGCTCCTTACTTTCAGCTAAAAAAATTATTTTTTATTTAATTTCTTAACGTTTTTGAATTAATGGATGTTTGGTTTTGGCTCTCCGCACATAAATTATTAAAATGAAATTTGTATATTAATTCTTTTTTTGGCTAAATGGCTTTCTCTTAGTTTTGATCAGACGATTTTGAGAAATAAGGGGTGGAGAAGGAGGCCTAGTTGCCCTCCAATTTTTCGGTTACTTAAAAAGACAACTAGAACTTTTAATTTTTAACGAACGTTTTTATTAGTAAAAAATATACATAACTTAAGAATTAACTTACGTAACACACTTTCATAATCTTATATTTTTATTATGTATACGAGGGGGTTTGTACCCTCGTTAATACCTCGCTCTTTACACTAAATAGTAAGTTTTGTCCCAATTCTTTAAGAATGACCCCTGAATCAGAAAGGCCGTAGAATAAAAAGTTGAAATTACTAAACATACTTTACCATAAAGAGCGAGGTATTTATCTCCTCCTAAATACCTCGCTCTTTATGCTAAAGTATTTTTAGAACCCCTCAGATGTGTAATAATCTCTGTTCGTTTTAAGTTTCAATGCTACTCCTTCCTTTCATTTGAAAAAACCGTTTTCATGTTTATTTTTCATTGTTTTCTTATAGTAATGCTAGAAAATCCTGCGCCCTTTTCATTGAATTTTTCTTCCCCCATGACAGATTCCTCCAAGGAAAGATCCTCCAACATAGCCCCCTTCCTCAGCCCCACCCCCAAACAAAATAAAATCCCCCTGAAAACGTCTGTACACTTCCCAATAACCATTACTATATGTAAACACTGGTCAAAGTTTGTAACTTGCAGCCCCTCCCCCAGGGATTGTGGGGGAGCAAGTCATCCCCAAAGACACAGTTATTATGGTTTTTGACTATGCTGAACAAAATGGCTATCTCAAAACTTTGATTCGTTGACTTTGGGAAAAAAATGAGCGTAGGAGGGGGCCTAGATGCCCTCCAATTTTTTGTCACTTAAAAAGGGCACTAGAACTTTTCATTTCCGTTAGAATGAGCCCTCTTGCGACATTCTAGGATCACTTGGTCGAAACGATGACACCTGAAAAAAAAAAATAATAATAATAATAATAATAAACATTCACCCGTGATTTGTCTTCTGGCAAAAAATGCAAAATTCTACATTTTTGTAGATAGGAGCTTGAAACTTATACAGTATGGTTCTCTGATACGCTGAATCTGATGGTGTCATTTTCCTTAAGACTAAACTTGATGAAACTTATATATTTAAAATCAGCATTAAAATGCGATTCTTTTGATGTAGCTATTGATATCGAAATTCAATTTTTTAGAGTTTTGGTTACTATTGAGCTGGGTCGCTCCTTGCTACAGTTCGTTACCACGAACTGTTTGATTCACTATATTCCCGACTAACACGAATCCAAAGTGTCATAATAGCTCCAGTGATAGCTTTTCGTTTTCAATTGGTATGGTTATATCTTTGTCTGACCTTTGGAAACCGGAAGTGTCTGTTCATGAAAAAAGAAAAAGTGACTTCCTGTCAGGTGAAGACGACCAGAGTGAATTAACTAATTATAGATGAAAAAATCAATCAGGGCTTCCACTCTCAAATCTTAAAATTCAGAGTAAAATCTTAAGAATTTGGGGGTTTTTCGGGGACAAGTCACTAGATTCGTGGAATTTTCAGGGAAAAACAAAATGGAATTTTGTTGCGAAAATATGGGTGGCCAGAACAGGTTTTAGCTTCGTTTTCAGTTTCAAATAGGGCTTGGATCCCCGTAGTAAATCATAGTTGACTTTCACAGAGCAAATTTTAGAGCCAGCACGCGATTGGAACCCATGGGTGACAATGCTTATTGCTAATATTGCGTTAAATACTTCAAAATTATTTTTGAATTAAAAAAACAGACTTAATTACACTCTGAAACTCCATTGATTTACGTTTTATATTGTCTTTATTACTTTATTCTCTTGACCCAAAAACGAGACTGTTATGTCTCTTATTTTCAGAAAGATGATAAAAATGAAGCATAGAGAGGCAATAGCCGCATACAGGACAATACCATGTGCAATGATTTCTCCAATTATTGAATATTCTTCGGCAAGCAGACATGAACTTACACCAGGAATTATGTAAAAATTCACCTGAAAGTAAGGAGTGGCATTAAAATTAAAACGAATATAAACGATAACATAGTAAGGTGGACTGCCCCCTCTAAACACCAGACTATTCACTCTGAAGTTTTTTAGTAATTTAGCTTCTCATTGTTCTATTTAAACAACACACGTGTTTCGAGAGTAGTTCTTACAGAATCGGGACTAAATTCAAGCAGAAGCGCAAAAAAGAAGTGTTGAAGCGGCGAGGGGGGAGGCAACCCCAGTAATATATTAATATATTTTTTTTCGTTTTAATGTTGCTCCTTAGGCGTACTTTCAGATGAAAAAAAAAGAATTTATTATTTTATTTCAAATGGTTTTTTAAAAATGCCAGGAAATCCGGCTCCACCTTCATGGAAAATCCCTCCTCTCCCCGGAAATATCTTCTAGACAATTCAGTCCCGTCAAAAATTTATCCCTGACAATTACCCTTAACATCTCCAAGCGTAAGAATGGGTCAACAATGACAAAGTTAAAACAAATAAAAAAATTGTTTAGGAATTCTGGCAAATCACCCAAGTGTACAATTTCCCCTCAAAATTTTATCCCTGGAAACCTCCTTCCCCATGGAATGTTCTCCCTGCGGCCAAATTTTTCTTGTGGGTTTTCAACATAGCATGGTTCGTCAAATCATTATTTCCCTTACGGTAGCTCAGTTCAACATTACATCATTAGCAAATTACCGAATCACACTTGGTTTATTTATGAGCCAGTCTTTGAACATGTCTTCAGTTTCCCGGGATTGTAAGTATTTCTGAAAATATTTGTCACTTTCACCAAAATTTTTCTTTTTCGAACTGCTAGACACGAGAGAGCCGTTTGCAAACAGGCAGTCGCTATCACCGTACAAAGAAATTTCTAGTTCATCATAACTGCCCTTCATGGAAATAATTTAAGGCTGAGATTTGTATCTTTTTTATATAAGGCTAAAGCTTAGCCTTTGTTTGAAACTGAAAGATCAGACAGTTCATGGTAACGAACTGTAGTAAGGAGCGACCAGGTTCAATAGTAACCAAAACTCTAAAAACGGAATTTTGATACCAGTAGGCTATATATATCATAAGAATTTGATTTTTATTTCGATTTTAAATATATAAATTTCATCAAATTTAATGTTCTCCATCAAAAGTTAAGAGCCTGAAAAAATGTGTCTTATTTTCGAAAAAAGAGGGAAACCCCCCTAAAGTCATATAATCTTAGTGAAAATCACACCATCAAATTCAGCGTATCAGAGAACCCTACTGTAGAGGTTTCAAGCTCCTATCTGCAACTATTTAAATAATAAAAAATAAAAAATAAATTACTGCAAGTAAGGAGCGACATTAAAACTTAAAATGAACAGAAATTATTCCGTATATGAAAGGGGTTGTCTCAACCCCTCAACGCCTCACTCTCTACGCTAAAGTTTGACTCTACGTCACAACTCTGCTTTTTAAAGAAATAAAGAACTTTAGCGTAAAGAGCGATGCGTTGAGGAGGAGACACCCCCTTGCATATACGGAATGATTTCTGTTCGTTTTAATTTTTAATTTCGCTCCTTACTTGCAATTAAAAAATATGTTTGTTGTATTTAATTTCTGAACGCTTTTTAATTAATGCATGTTTTGATTTTGACTGACCACACATGAATAATTAAAACGAAATTTGCACCTTAATTTTTTTTGGCTAAATGACCATCATATATTTTGGTTCGGCCGATTTTGATTAAAAAAAGGGGCGTAGGAGCCTAGTTGCGCTCCAATTTTTGGTAACTTAAAAAGGTAACTATATTTTTAGTTTTTTTAAAAAGGTAACTTAGTAATATTTAGGAATATTTATTTAACATTTAGTTAATATTTTGAGTAATATTTAAATTAGTAATAAATATACATAAATTACAAATTAATTTACGTAACGAATTTGTATATTTGTGTGTTTTTATTACATATATGAGAGGGTTTGCCCCCTCGTCTGTACCTTGCTCTTTACACTACAGCTTAAATTTTGTCCCAATTCTTTAAGAATGACAAAGGCCGTAGAATAAATAGTTGAAATTACTAAAAGTACTTTAGCTTAAAGAGGAGGAGATAAAGCCCTTATATTCATAATAATTTCTGTTCTTTTTAAGTTTTAATACTGCTCCTTACTTTCAGTTGAAAAACTTTTTCCTATTTATTTTTTATTGTTTTTGTTTAAATAATACTAGAAAATCCTGAGCCCCCTTCATGGAATTTCACTACCACTTTGACACATTCCTCCGAGTAAAGATCCTTCCACGTAGCTTCCTCCCCTCAACCCCCCCCCCAAAAAACAACAAAAATCCCCCTGAAAACGTCTGTACACTTCCCAATAACCATTACTGTATGTAAACACTGGTCAAAGTTTGTAACTTGTAGCCCCTCCCTGGGAACTCTGGGGGAGTAAGTCGTCACCAAAGACATCTTATTATGTTTTTCGACTATGCTGAACAAAATGGCTAACTCAAAATTTTGATCCATTGACTTTTGGGAAAAAATGAGCTTGGCAGGGGGCCTAGCTGACCTCCAATTTTTTTGGTCATTTAGAAAGGGCACCAAAACTTTTCATTTCCATTAGAATGAGCCCTCTCACTACATTCTAGGACCACTGTCACCCCTACCGTCGATACGATCACCCCTGGGAAAAAGAAGAAAAAAACAAACAAACAAATAAACACGCACCCGTGATCGAACTTTCGGCATAAGATACGAAGTCCCACATTTTTGTAGATAGGAGCTTGAAATCACTACAGTGGGGTTTTCTGATACGCCGAATGCGATGGTGTGATTTTCGTCAAGATTCTATGACTTTTAGGGGGTCTTTCCTAAAAGTCATCTATTTTCCAAAATAAGGCAAATTTTCTCAGGCTCGTATCTTTTCATGGGTAAGGCTAAATTTAATTCCTTTAATGTATCTATTAGTAATGAAATTCAGTTTTTTAGACTTTCGTTTACTATTGAGCCGTCGCTCCTTACTACAGCTCACTACAACGAACTGTTTGAAAATATAGAATTTTGTATTTTTGAGAGAGGAAAGATTACGGATGCATGTTTATTTTAATTTTTTTCCCAGGGATGATCGTATCGACCCAGTGGTCCTAGAATATCGTAAGAGGGCTAATTCTAACTGAAATTAAGAGTTTTAGTGCCTTTTTAAGTGAACAAAAAATTGGAGGGTAACAAGGCCCCCTCACACGCTCATTTTTACTATTTTGCCATTATGTTCAGCATAGTTAAAATATCTAATAACTATCTCTTTGAGGACCACTTAATCCCCCAGAGTCCCCAGCAGAAAGGCTGCAAGTTATGAGCTTTGTCCATAGTTTACATATCGTGTTGGTTATTGGGAAGTACACTGGCGTTTTCAGGGGGGATTTTTTGGGTGGTGGGGGAGATCGGGAAGAGGGAGTTACGTGAGAGGATTTTTCCACGGAGAAATTTACCATGGGTGAAGTAAATTTCCATGAAGGGCGCGCTGGATTTTCCAGTATTATTTAAAAAAAGGAGAAATTAAACAACTAAGTTTTTTAACTGAAAGTAAAGAGCAACATTCAATCTTAAAAAAACGAAATTACTACAAATATGAGGTTGTTGTTCTCCACCTCAATACCATGCTCTTTACGCTAAAGCATTATTATTATTTTCAAAAGAGCTATTTATTTTAATTAAACGATGTTTTTTATCCAGGGGCCATTCCCCTGGAATTGGAACAAAATTCAAACTTTAGTGTAAAGAGCGAGGTATTTACGTGGGGCTGATCCCTCTCATATACGCAATGAAAATATATCAGCATAGAAGTTCGCTACGTAAGTTAATTTGTATGTTACATATATTTATTACTAATAAAAACGTTCGTTAATAAAATTAAAAGGTCTAGTGGTCTTTTTAAGAAACAAAAAATTCGGAGGGCCACTATGCCCCCTTCCCCATCCCCTTTTTCTCAAAATTGTTATTTTGAAATTAGACAAAATTTGGACAAAAAGTTAAATTAATATGTAAATTTTGTTTTAATTATTCATGTACTTAAAAAACGATCAGAAATTAAATAAAAAAACTTTTTTTTAACTTTAAGTAAGGAGAGACATTAGAACTTAAAACGAACAGAAATTATTTCATATATGAATGGGACTATCCTTCCTCAATGCCCTGCTCTTACGGTAAATTTTGACTTTCTCAAAACTCTACTTTTTTAAACAATAAAAAAAAACTTTAGCGTAAAGAGCGGGGCGTTGAGGAGGGAACAGCCCCTTTCATATACGGAATCATTTCTTTCGTTTTAAGTTTTATGGACACTCCTTGCTTTCGGTTAAAAAAAAACTTGTTGTTTAATTTAATTGCTACCGGAAACAAAGTAATCCGCATGAAAATTTTCCATTACAGTGAATATAACCAGTGACTTTCAGCTAGAAATTAAAACAGAAAACAAACACTTAACTGAGAAAATATTATAGCTCTTTTATAGTGAAGACATGACAACTGTCAATGCCAGTAGCAATTTTTATCTAATCATTAATCTCAGTAATTCATTAATAATATTCAAAAACAAAAAATATTGTTTTTGGATTCTAGATAGGTAAGTTAAATAGCGTAGACAAAATTCAACCTATAGGCAAGGTGTAACATTAAAGTTTAAACCAAACAGGTGATAAATTAGAGAAGTAAATTTAAACTTAGGCTAAATTAAAAATGAAATTTTGACGACAATTGACACATTATTTTCAATTTCAGCTATAATATTTTCTCGGTTAAGTGTTTGTTATCTCATTCTAACAGAAATTAAAAGTTTTAGTGCCCTTTTGAAGTTACAATATCTGGACGGGATATGGGGACGACTTACTACCCCCACAGTCCCCGTGGGAAGGGCTGTAAGTTACAAACTTCGACCAGTGTTTACATATAATAATGGTTATTGGGAAGTGTACCGACGTTTTTAGGGGGGTTTTCTTAGTTTGGGGGAGGGAGTCGTTGAGAGGAGGGGTTAATATGGGAATATCTTTCCATAGAAGAATTTGTCATGGGGGAAGATAATTTTCATGAAAGGGGGCGCAGGATTTTCTAGCATTCTTTAAAAAACGATGAAAAAATAAATATGAAGAAGTTTTTTCAACTGAAAGCAAAGAGCTTCATTAAAAATTAAAACGAAGAGAAATTATTACGCATATGAAGGTTTCACCTCTTTCTAATATCTCGCTACTTACGCTAAGGTATTTGTTGTAATTTCAACTATTTATTTTACGGCCTTTATGATTCAGGGGTCATTCTTAAGGAATTGGGACAAAATTTTATCTTTAGTGTAAAGAGTGAGGTATTGACGAGGGGCAAACCCCCTCATAAACGTAGTAAAAACATAGAAATATAAAATTTGGTACATAATTGAATTCCTAAGTTACGTATATTTTTTACTAATAAAAACGTTCGAAAAAAATTTAAAGTTCTAGTTGCCTTTTTAAGAGCCAAAAAATGGAGAGCGACTAAATCTCCTCCTCCGCTCCTTTTTTTTCTCAAAAATGTGCGATCAAACAATGAGAAAACAATTTAGCCAAAAAAAAATAATATGCAAATTTCGTTTCAAATATTCATGTGCGGAGAGCCAAAATCAAAACATGCATTAATTCAAAAACAAGTTTAAAAAAAACAAGTTTTTTTAACTGAATATAAGGAGCGACTTTAAACTTTAAAACGAACAGAAATTACTCCGAATAAAAAAGGGGCTGTTCCCTCCTCAACGCCTCACTCTTTACGCTAAAGTTTGACTCTTTCTCAAAGCTCTACTTTTTAAAACAATTAAAAAACTTTAGTGTAAAGAGTGAGAGGTTGTGGAGGGAACAACCCCTTTCATATACGAAGTAACTTCTATTCGTTTTAAGTTTTGATGTTGCTCCTTACTTTCAGATAAAAAATTTGTTTTTTTTTATTTAATGTCATTACGAGACTGCAATAAGTACTATATTTGGAACATGGAAGGCAGCTGGGGTGGTGGGAGGGGTGAAGGCTATTTGGTGACTATATAGTAAGCATCAGGTAACCAGAAGAAAGGAAAACATAGTAGAAACTAGAAACAAACAATAAAAAAGTGTATGATAGATAGATAGATAGATGGGTAGATAGTGTATTTCAAAGCCAAATATACAGCCATGAATACACCACAATAACGATCATCATAAAACACTAAAATGAAACACTGCATTAACCTAATTCTAGCACTTAATACTTGAAAAAAAAATACTCGGAGTTTTTTTCCGTTTTTGTATGGGGGATTTTCCAGGGAGGGGGGGGGGGGGTCATTAGAATGAACAGGAAAAACCAATAATGTGTCAATTGTCGTCAAAATTTCATTTTTAATTTAGCCTAAGTTTAAATTTACTTCTCTAATTTATCACCTGTTTGAATCCAAAAACAATATTTTTTGTTTTTGAATATTATTAATGAATTACTGAGATTAATGATTAGATAAAAATTGCTACTGGCATTGACAGTTGTCATGTCTTCACTATAAAAGAGCTATAATATTTTCTCGGTTAAGTGTTTGCTTTCTGTTTTAATTTCTAGCTGAAAGTCACTGGTTATATTCACTGTAATGGTAAATTTTCATGCGGATTACTTTGTTTCCTGTAGCCATTAAATTAAACAACAAGTTTTTTTTTTAACCGAAAGTAAGGAGTGTCCTTAAAACTTAAAACGAAAGAAATGATTCCGTATATGAAAGGGGCTGTCCCCTCCTCAACGCCCCGCTCTTTACGCTAAAGTTTTTTTTTATTGTTTAAAAAAGTTGAGTTGTGAGAAAGTCAAAATTTACCTAATTTTTCTAATTTCAAAATAACAATTTTGAGAAAAAGGGGGTGGGGAAGGGGGCATAGTGGCCCTCCGAATTTTTTGTTTCTTGAAAAGACCACTAGACCTTTTAATTTTATTAACGGATGTTTTTATTAGCAATAAATATATGTAACATACAAATTAACTTACGTAGCGAACTTCTATGCTGATATATTTTCATTGCGTATATGAGGGAGATCAGCCCCAGGTAAATACCTCGCTCTTTACACTAAAGTTTGAATTTTGTTCCAATTTCAGAGGAATGGCCCCTGGATAACAAACATCGTTTGATTAAAATAAATAGCTCTTTTGAAAATAATAATAATGCTTTAGCGTAAAGAGCAAGGTATTGAGGAGGAGAAAAACACCCTAATATGTATAGTAATTTTATTTGTTTTAAGATTGAATATTGCTCTTTACTTTCAGTTAAAAAACTGATTTGTTTAATTTCTCCTTTTTTTAATAATACTGGAAAATCTAGCGCGCTCTTCATGGAAATTTACTTCACCCATGGTAAATTCCTCTGTGGAAAGATCCTCTCTCGTAAATCCCTCTTCCCAATCTCCCCCACCACCACCCGAAAAATCCCCCCTGAAAACGCCAGTGTACTTCCCAATAACCAACACGATATGTAAACTATCGACAAAGCTCATAACTTGCAGCCTTTCTGCTGGGGACTCTGGGGGATTAAGTGGTCCTCAAAGAGATAGTTATTAGATATTTTGACTATGCTGAACATAATGGCATAATGGTAAAAATGAGCGTGTGAGGGGGCCTAGTTACCCTCCAATTTTTTGTTCACTTAAAAAGACTCTAAAACTCTTAATTTTAGCTAGAATTAGCCCTCTTACGACATTCTAGGACCACTGGGTCGGTACGATCATCCTTGGGAAAAAAAATTAAAATAAACATGCATCCGTAATCTTTCCTCTGTCAAAAATACAAAATTCTATATTTTCAAACAGTTCGTTGTTTCAACGAATATTTCAACAGTTCGTTGATCTATAGTAAGGAGCGACGGCTCAATAGTAAACGAAAGTCTAAAAAACTGAATTTCAATACTAATAGATACATTAAAAGAATCAAATTATGTCAGCCCATCTAATGCCTGGACATGATAGCTATACGCTAAAAATCATACTAAGGTTGCTTACTCTTTTTCTTCACACCAACATCATTTGACATTTTTAACCAACGGTTCGCGATAAAAAAGTTTGGAAATAACGTAAAACTTCAAAAGAAAACAATGTGAGCCTTATAGCCAAAATTTACTTTAAACTGCAATGTAAATTGTTTTATAACTACTATTTTTAGGGTCACTTCCGTTTAAATCCCCTATTCCCCGACCTTGTAAATAGTCTGTACCTGAATTTTCCCTGATTAGGAAGATTGTATTTAGAGATAGTTCTTAAGAAGAAACATTTTCCTTAATTCTTTTGTTTCTATCTCAGAATTAGTCTTCATACAGGGTTACTAGTTGTTCAAGCATTAGAGTTATAAAGGTAGGCACCTAGATATTTAAACAAATTTACTAGGCTATCTTTAATTTGAGCAGAATATATTTTCCGCAAAATTTTTCTTTACCTAACTAACAGCATTGCAAGAGCGTGAAAGGATCCAAATCCGGCCCTGTCCCCTAGTTTCCATGAATTGACGCTTTTGATCAATACCCGTAATGTCGACTGGTGGATTGACAATTTTTATTGCAAATGAGGGTGTATTTTTATTTATTCTATATATATATATATATATATATATATATATATATATATATATATATATATATATATATATATATATATATATACCGTCCTAAATTTTACAGAAATCTATTTTGTCTCTAGAGGAAGAAGACTATGTGATGGGCCAATGGGCCTGTACGAGATTGGATGAAAACAATTCTTGTATTTATTTCTTAAGCCCTTAGATGGTGTAAAAGCGAGCCAAGTCCAAGGTACATTTAGTTCTCCTTTGTTTCGTCTTAGAAAGTAACTGTTTCTGGATTTATTATCCTTACAGCATACCCACGTAATTTATTTAGGCTAAAAAGTAAAAGGGAAAGCATTGCACAAGAAATCTGAACAAAACTAACTCAAATCCATAAACACTATAACTGCATAAGGAGATTAAATAAAAAAAAAACAAGTTTTTTCAACTGAAAGTAAGGAGCGACATTAAAACTTAAAACGAACAGAAATTACTTCGTATATGAAAGGGGCTGCTTCCTCATCAACGCCCCGCTCTTTACGCTAAAGTTTGACTCTTTCTCTCAACTCTTCTTTTTAAAACAGTAAAAAACTTTAGCGTAAAGAGAGGTAAGCTAGACATTTTATTTTTTGAACGGACTAAGCAACATCTTGATTTACGTCGTTAGTGTTGCAACATAACTGTTTTAGCTTGTAAAGTTGTATTATTTGTGTTTCGTATCCTTTTAATTGCATTTTTAAACCAAGGAGACGGTAGCTTTGATCTTGTGTCAGCTAACCATTATCAACAGTTGAGACACTAATACAGTTATGAAAACACAATTATTTTTTGAGACGCAGTACGCTCGCATTGATTCATTGGTATGTGAAAATTATGTCGGTTAGAAACAAGACAAAATTGCGTTCCCGCCTATAGTGTTATTGTACGGGCTACGTGTCGGAGCGCGGACTTGGAGGAGGAGCCAAGTTCAGAGCTCTGGACCAAAAGCCTCTCATGGGCAAGATAGGAGTTTTCATAACTGTATTGGTCTCTAAGCTGTGGCATTAACAAACATTGGGAAACGGTACAATTGTACCCTTTTGGTACATTTCACCTCTAAAGCTAAATTCTGGTACAATCACAAATTGCATGGTACATTTTACAAAAGGTGGTACAATAAGATTTGACTGGACGTCAGAACGTAGCGAGCGGAGGGAATTGTAGTTTTTTTTTGTCTTCTAGAGCTTTAAGGTTTCTTTTAAACATTTATCTAATTGCCTCTTGTGGTCAGAATATAGCGGGAAGCAGCACAGCTATCTGGACGGTAAGTATAAAATAGGTGGAAGGCGTCAAAAAATCCCAAACTTAGCTCAAAAGAAACATGATTTTGATGGTTTACCGCGATACATTTATCAAACAGTTCCTGGTAACGAACTGTAGTAAGGAGCGACCCGGCTCAATAGTAACCAAAACTCTAAAAAATGATTCAGCGTATCAGAGAACCCTACTGTAGAAGTTTCAAGCTCCTATCTACAAAAATGTGGAATTTCATATTTTTTGCCAGAAGGCAGATCACGGATGCGTGTTTATTTGTTTTTTTTTTTTTTTTTTTTTTCCCAGGGGTGATAGTATCGACCCAGTTGTCCTAGAATATTGCAAGAGGGCTCATTCTAACGGAAATGAAAAGTTCTAGTGCCCTTTTTAAGTGACCAAAAAAATTGGAGGGCACCTAGGCCCCCTCTCACGCTAATTATTTTACCAAAGTCAACGGATCAAAATTCTGAGATAGCCATTTTATTCAGCGTAGTCGAAAAACCTTATAACTATGTCTTTGGGGACGACTTACTCCCCCACAGTCCCCATGGGGACTGTGGGGGAGATGAGAATACAAAAAGTTCTTTACGTAAGCTAATTTATAAGTTACGTAAATCTTTTACTAATAAAAATATTCGTAAAAAATTAAAAGTTCTAGTTGCCTTTTTAATTAACCAAAAAATCGGAGGGCAACTAGGCTTCCTTCCCCGCTCTTTTTTTCTCAAAATCATTCGATCAAAATTATGAGAAAGCCCTTTAGCCAAAAAAAAAAAAAATGCAAATTTCGTTTTAATTATTCCTCTGCGGAGAGCCAAAATCAAAACATGCATTGATTCAAAAACGTTCAGAAATTAAATAAAAAAAAAACAAGTTTTTTTAACTGAAAGTAAGGAGCGACATTAAAACTTAAAACGAACAGAAATTACTTCGTATATGAAAGAGGCTGCTTCCTCATCAACGCCCCGCTCTTTACGCTAAAGTTTTTTACTGTTTTAAAAAGAAGAATTGATGAACGGAGTCAATTATTTTAAGTGTTTTATTGTTTATTATTTTCTTTGCTGAAGACGGCCCTTAGATATAGGGCCGAAATATTCAAATAGGTTTTGTTGGTTCACTGTCTTGGGAAAAAAGTCCTCATTATTCTCTCTTCTGTAGTTGTATTATGAAAAGGCAGTGTGGTCATCGTCATTATTTACTTCACAGCATAGATATCTATTAAAGATGTATTGTGTACTCTTAAAAAGATGTTCTAAAAGCCAGATGCACATCATGGCTTTTTTTTAAAGAAATATCGTCAAAGGTTTTCCCGGATTCGGCTTGGCTAAAACTGACTAATGGAGGTTGTCTAAAAATTAAGATCTGTCCGCTTTCGCCGGATGTACAACTTACTTTCGATTTTACCTAGGAATATAGTTACTTGTTTCTTTGGAGTGATGTATCTGTTCAATGAAAAACAGATCGAATTAATTCTCAGAATCAATCAGTGATCAATCAGAATCAATTTGTGTTTTCACCTGACATCTTGAATTCAAGTTGTCGGATTAAATATAGGTATAACTTTGCACCTTTAGCCAGGGGTGCATCAAAGAGGAAGCGCTTCCTCTGAAAGTTCTTTGGAACTCTGGGTGTTTTAATTTAGCGTATGTGTCCGCATTTGTCTGCATATTGGACGATTTCGTAGGTAAATCCTTTATACCCCCCTCCCCAAGCTAAAACTCTAGCTTTAGCCCTGTCACCAAAATAGGTATGTAGAAATGGTGGACAGAGTTTAACCTCTTAGCTCTACGTCCCCCTCAAAAGTCTTAAGAAATGTTTATCATGCAATTTGCCACACCTTTTAACTTTTTAAAAATAGACCCCTCTTTCCGTACTGGCAAATCTCCTTTGTTAAAAATATAAAATACGAAATATTTTCAAAACTAGGGAGGGAGTATTTTTTATTGATTGTTTCTAATGAAAATGCAAATTTTTAAAAATCTAGGGGGCGTATTTTCCACCAGCCACTTTTTGAATGGCACCTAGGTCAGAAGAGAGGGCTCTTATGGTCCAACGTAATATTTAAATTTTGTAAGAATCTGACGTGTTAATGGGTTTAACCCCCCCCTCCCTAACCCCTCAAAATATGCCTGACTCGTATAACAGTCAAAAATGCGTAAAAATTTTTTTACTGTGTTTTGTAAAATATTTTGTACCCTCTTATCGAAATCCCCCCCTCCTCGAGAAAAACCCCTGGATGCAAACTTAGATACTATAATTAGTTAAGCATTCGAAACGAATATTATAGATGACACATATATGGTTGGGGTCTGCTGTCATTTAAGTCGACAAGTATTTGTCTCTTGTTCAAACCTTATAACGTATCAGTTAGTCAGTAAAAATGAAAACTTGATCCACCCCTCATCTTATAGAAACGTAAGCATAAATTTTTTTGAGGGGGGGGGAGACAATAATGAAATATTTTTGGCTACTTCCCATAAATTGTTAGGGCGGAGGGGGGGGGGAGTTTGAGCCCTGAGGCTCCTCCCATGTATATGTGATGTTTCTCTTTTGAAACGCACCCATGCTACAAGGTACTTCCTCACCAGACTTTATCCCAAGCATTAACGCATCCAATCAATGTTTTTAAAAAGTCTCACGTTCAATACGATTAGATAATCACTAAAATTAGTTACGATAAATATGAACATTATAGAAGACATGTGCGGGGAGGGGGAGGATAATTCTCTTTCTATGAGTCTAGTCGTCACCTCAAATTATCTCCCTCCGAGATCGCTCTCTTATGAGCATGCGTGAAGATTTAAAGCGGCAAGTACGAAAGAATCGCTCACCCATGTGGGGTGACAATTTTTAGTATTCAATGTAGTTTTGTTGAGTTAAGACAGGAGATGAATTTTTGTGGTGCTTAATATTTTTTTTTAACATTAAATTTGGATTGATTGGAATTTGGATATACATGACTGTTGGGTAATTGAATTGTATATTTTTGGTACTTATGTATCATATTATACCAAACACACTCAAGAATTCAAGTTAGATTGATCATGATGAAATATAACAAAACATGATGAAAATATAGTAGTTTAGTTTAATTAGCATAATTTGCACTTAGGGGTAAAGTAACCTAACCCCCCCTATCTTAATGGGCAAATAAATATCTTAAATTATACAAATTCAGTGCGTTCTGTCACTTATCATTTGTCTTTGCGGCTATGAAACCGGTTTTCACAGATCTTATATTTAGGAATCTTCTCGACTGTGTTTGTTATAATACGCAAGTAGGCTACACTTTTGATGTATTGTAACAGTAGTGTTAATGTTTTGAGAAATATAGTCTCCCAGGAAGATTTTTCTTTAATGTAGGCCTAGTCAGGGTTATATACGATATGGCATGCCTATATCTAGGGGGGGATACTTGTGTATTAAAGCGACCCCACTCAAGAAGTGAAGTTAGGAAATATTAAGGATGAATATGAAATATGCCTAATATGAATGATATATAATGATATGAATTTAATACCCAACGAAATATACCTAAATATGATGAAAATTTAATACTTCAATAACCTTACAAAATTATGGAAACTGTAATAAAGAATTATGGAAAGCAGTCCGTCCAGAACGCGTTAGCCTATATTAAATACCTAACCAAATTTCCAACTGGATATTTTAAATGTTAAATTAAAATGTGCCTATATAATCTAGTAGTTTATCTCACTGTTTTAAGCTAATTGTCTCCTAAGGCAGGTAGACACACCGGTTCTACGCTAACAGTTCAGATCAAACTTCATGAGTGGGGTCGCTATAATACATATGTACCGGGGGGGGGGTGCACTGATTCTCACTGTGAAAAGATCGGTACAAAAGTGGGAACGGTTTAGTTTAAGTCCTTTTCTGAACTAAGTTTTAGTTTATTTGCTAATAGCCAAGGGCACATCCAGGATTTTTCTGGTAGGGGAGTGGGTGCAAAAACGCATTTATAGCCTATGCATAGCTATATAGCTATATAGAGTTTTGGTGTTTTGACGATTTACTAACTCCCCCCCCCCTAATGTTCCCATATAGCCCTAGGCTATGTAAAAAAAACTAACATAAAAAACTATGAAGTTTTCATTTTCTGATACGGAGCATATTTCCATTTTCAGATTATCATGTTTCCTTTAGTAGAAGCCTAGAACTGGGGTTGTTGAGAAGGAAACATGTTATGAAAACATTTCTAGCTTCATAATATGAATGAAAATTGTAATTACCACATTTTGACTCCAATCCCGCAGTACTTCACCATTAATCCCCCTAATTTGCAAATATATAGCCTTTCTCATGTATTTTGTCTTGTGTCAATCTTGTTTTAACCCTTGTTGGCTTCCTGTAAATTGAATTAACGGCGACGAAATCAAGAAACTGAAAATCACATGGGAAGTATATAATTTGGACAATATATTTACACATCTTGGGGGGGGGGGTTAAATTATAGTATAATTGTAGCCAAAATTTGGCAAGTACAATTATTCTGCAAATTATGAAGTTACAATTTTTTCTTAACATCTTTCCTTCTCAACAGCCCCTATTCTAGGTTTATACCTCTCTATTTAACGAAGTTTAACCGTATTTTTTTTCAATCAAACATTCTGGACAATAACTCAAGATAACCTGGACGTTTAGTCGACACAGTAATTTGTTTTATAGTTAAATAAAAAAAAAATCAACTGAAAGTAAGGAGCAACATTAGCCTAAAACGTAAAACGAACAGAAATTATTACATATATGAGGGAAGTTAATCTAAAACACCTCGCTCTTTACGCTTAAGTTTTTTATTAGTTTAAAAAACTTTTTATTGTTCTTATTAAACGACTATAGCGTGTCAGGGGTCATTCTTTAAGAATAGGGACAGAATTCAAATCGTAAAGACTTAAGCGTAAATTTTCTCAGGCTCATAATTTTTAATGGGTAGACTAAACTTTATCAAACCTATATATTTGAAATTAACATAAGCACCCCATTATTTTTGTAAATCTATTGGTATCAAAATTCTGTTTTCTAGAGTATGGGTTACTATTGAGCCGGATCGCTCCTAAATTACAGTTTGTTGCCACGAACTGTTTGAAACAGTTTAATCAATAGGAAGAACAACATACAAATACATTATTAGGGCTATATGTGTCTTTCAGGGGGCGTGGTGCATAATCAGGGTAATAACTGTTATGTTGAGAAGAAGCATAAAATAAGGAATCTAATGCTACTATTTTTGTTTTATGTTCGTTTTTTATAGCTTCGGGCTATATAGATGGGGGAGAGGCTGAGGATGAATAGTCAAAAATACTAACTAAACAAAAAACATGAAAAAAGAATTAAGACAAAATAAAACGTAAAAATTTCCTTCTATCAGACTTTCTACACCACATATTCTGCCTATATTTTGGAATACGGGTAGAACTTTTTAGAATTCTTTCTCTTCTTCATTATTTTTGTTTCTCATACTTTCTCTTTGACTGCTCAATGTTGCATTTCGGGAAATTTTCTACCAGACAATTTTATGGGGGGAGGGGATAAACCTAGGAACAATCACTGGTTCTGCTTTTTGATTTACACTTCTTTCCTTACACCACACTGCTTTTCCATTAATAAACAAAATGAAAATAAAGACATGTGTTCTTTCTTAATAATACGTTTAACCCTTTATGCTTCTTTTTTTCGCTCATTTTGGAATTTTTTTTTGTATTATACCTTATAGCCAAGTGGATTGGTGCGTTGGATTTAGGATGTCCGAGAGGGCGAGGGTTCGAATCTCATTGTACCCCAATCATTTTGTTTGAGACTGGGGCCAGTGTCGTGACTCTGAAAGCTCAACCAGAGTCGATCCAGCTCTGAATGGGCACCTGGATAAATCTTGGGAAGGTAAACTGGAAAGATGTGCGTAAGCACAGGATGGTTGACTCCATTGCACTTCCTGGCTGAAGGGCCAAGAAACGGAGATCAGTACCGTCGGTAGGGACTGGAATGTCCAATGCTACATTCTTTACCTTGTTTTTTACCCTTGTTATACCTTATTCGTACTAGTGCAGTGATTTCTCTCCTTTTACAGAAATACAATAGTTTTCCAAAAAATACCGTAAGAAACCCTATAATACAAATATTAAATGCTTATACTAACAGTACAATGCTTATATTTTCCCCCTATTCCTTCTCTATTCCCCTATATAACCTTATTCGCTCATAACGTGCAAATGTATGTGCCCATATTGAATATTCTTCATGGATTTTCCTGTTCCTTAATGCTGTCAACGACTCTTGTTTGCCGTTAAATTCGCTTGAAGAACATCGTCGACAATATCAAGCTACGAGGAAATGCATAGAGAATTTGGGCTATATATTCGCACATTAGTTGGAGATGGGAGAAAGTACAATGAGGCACTTCCAGGATTAATGTTAGTAATTCACAATTTTCAAAAATATTTTTCAGGATTTTATAGTGTTTCTTTCTGTAGAAGGAAACCACTACATGCAAGTTGATCTAATTAGAAGCTAAGTTGTGTATCTTTAGAGAAATTGTTGAAATACGACCTGCTGCTATCATAAATTTGAATTTAACTTCAGCGTTGTGTATTATGTTTTGGTGAGATTGTCAATCAGTACCACAACAACTTAGTAACATGGGTATTCAAGAGTCTTTGGGTATGCTAATGGAAAGCTTTATGAGTCTACTGCTCTTATGGGTACCTCTCCCAGGCGGTGCCTCTCACCTTATCCCTAGGTGGCGATAGGGT